>NC_142930.1:60143380-60290880 GCF_046866305.1 Octopus bimaculoides
ATCAGTGATGTTTATCGACATTTCCTGTCAACAGATGTGGGTTCCTGTCAACAGAGCAGGTGTGGGTTGATGACAAGATGACCATCCAGCCATAAAGATCCTACTTCACATTCTTCCTTATCTAACTATTACTAGCATAGAGAAATATATTAAACAAACGAACAAATATAGATAGATAGAAATATGTATTTACATACACAATATCTATATTATATGTATTTATATATTCTATCTATCTATCTATCTATCTATCTATCTATCTATCTATATATATATATATATACATTTATATATGACGTTGACCACTAACGTGGACATTCAATGTGCTAGAAATAGATCACATCTTGTGTCTAATAAGACCTAAATTGTTCTCAACATGAAATATAGCGTGATACCAAAACGTAAGCGGGCAAGACATTTAAAATCACCGAAAAGGAACATTATTAAACAGGGACAGGTTTAAAAATTTAACAATCTTACCGACTGTCTATTTCTATATATTTCTTTCTATCTATCAGTCTATCTATCTATCTATCTATCAGTCTATCTATCTATCTATCTATCTATCTATCTATCTATATCTCTCTCTATACACACACACACATCACACAATATCTATGTTATATGTATTTATATATGCTATCTATTTATCTATCTATCTATCTATCTATCTGCAGCCAACAACTGATGAAGAGTTGTTTTTTATGTTGTTTGTTTTGTTTTCCATTTGTGTCTTTCATTGTTTGAAAGAATAGTTCATGTTCCATGTACTCGTGCTTTGTACTTTTTTGTTGTACATGTTTCATGACATCCTGTGCCCACATATGCATATATATATTTATACATATAGAAGTATGTACATATACCTATGTATATATGCATATTTATATGTATATATGCATATATATATGTATATATGCATATATATATATATATATATATATATATATATATATATATATTATTTTTATTATATTGTGATTGAACACCACGCATCCTCTTCCAAGTAAGTTTTATCTTAATAATTCTGATACGCACTCTATACAATCTTTTTACTCTTTCATTATACTCTCTTTTTCTCTCCCTTATTCTTTTACCTCCTCTTCTCCCACTAGTCTATCCTATTACTTTGTCACTCTCTCCGTCTCACTCCTCCTCCTTTGCTCACATGACTATCACGTAACCATCAGCCATCATTCTTTCTTTGTCTCACTTGTAGCTGGAACAAAGAAGACGTGCTCTTGTTTGTCTCTTGTCCAATTTTGATTTATGCATTTGCCACCATAACCTCGTTTAGGCTTAGCAACCCTTCCTGTTTGTTTACACTGTCCTGTTTATGTTACCAATTTTGACCCTCCAAAAAATCCAAAATTTTATTTAATTTGCTTTGCAGGAGCAACTGTTTTATCGAAAGCATATATTGTTGTTAAATGCTTGAAATATGAGACTAGAAAAACAGCCAACAACTGATGTGGGGTCATTCTTTATGTTGTTTGTTTTGCTTTCCATTTGTGTCTTTCATTATTCGAAGGAATAGTTCATGTTCCATGTACTCGTGCTTCATACTTATTTGTCGTACACGTTTCATCACGTCCTGTGCCCACATATGCATATATATATATATATATATATATATATATATATATATATATATATATATATATATATATATATATATGTGTATAGATGTAAGTATGTACATATACGTATGTATATATGCATATACATATATATTATTTATATTATTATATGATTGAACACCACGTAAGTTTTATACATATATATATATTTATATATATATATGTATACACACAATATCTATGTTATATGTATTTATATATGCTATCTATCTATCAACTTAACTATCTATCAACTTATCTATCTATCTATAAACAGGGACTAACTATCCAAATCGACAATACCAAAGACAGGGAAAGCACCTGGCCTATCAGGAATCACTGGGATGCTTAAAATATCGGGCGGTGTGGGTTATGGTCTTGTCACCCACATCATAAATCAGGTTGTTCATGAAGGAGTCATACCGGATGATTGGTGTAGCAGCACCATAGTCAACTGCTACAAGGGGAAAGGTGATGCTTTAGATAGAAGTAACTACAGAGTATCAAATTATTGAATTAGGTGATGCAAGTTACAGAGAGGATCATAGCCCAACTAATTAGGGAGGGAGTTAGCCTAGATGAGATGCAGTTTGGTTTTGTGCAAAACAGAAGTACCACTGATGCTATATTTCTGGTAAGGCAACTGCAGGAGAAATACCTAACCAAAGATAAATCTCTGTACTTGGCTTTTGTTGACTTGGAGGAAGCCTTTGACAGTTTAACAGCCAACTCGATTTTGGTGGGAAATAATGTTTTTACCCTTTTTTTTTTACTCTTGTGCTATCAACTAATCTCATCTAATATCCTGCAAGTGATTTTTTCCACAGAAATCGGAGAGGGTGGAGTAGGGTGTTCCCATGGAAACTCCCCCCTCACCTCACCCATTTGGGCCCCACATCCTCTAAGACTGGCCTGTAGTTATATATATATATATATATATATATATATATATATATATATATATATCAGCATTCTCTTACACACACACCCTCATTTTGAGATCACTACTACTTTGTTATCACCCCTTCTTCTTAACTATCCTGTGTGACCCTTCTGTCCGGCATTTGCCATGATAGATCACTAACCACTACACACCTTTTTTTTCTCTCTTTGTTTCTTTCTGTGTTCCTTTCTGTGAAAGAGCATAGGCTCAAAACATCAAAGACTTTTTTTCAGTTCCCAAGCGTTATACTAATACATCTATTTGTTTTCTACACCACCTGCCTTCATCTGTTGTTTTTTTTGTGTGGATTCTCCCTATATATATATATATATATATATATATATATATATATATATATACATATATATATAATTAGTCCCCCAAAAAACGAAGAACAAACAAAAGAAAAAACAACAACGTGACTACATGGTACATACAAAGTATTAGCAGATGCTCAGGGAAGAAAAGAAAGGTAGTTTTACATTTCAGGCATATCTCTTCATCAGAAACAGAGAGATGGAGGAAACCCCAAGAGAAAAGGAAGATGGAGGAAAAAAATCGTCAACAATCCACATGTGGTTACATTTGTATATATATATATATATATATATATATATATATATATACACACAACATATACATCTCTGTGAGTGTGAGAGGCACTATCGAATGGGGAAGACGGTAGGCCTGATGCACTCCTTGAAATAAATAGATGCTGTCAAATTGTGTGGATGTTTACAACCTATGGTAACCAATGTTACAATTAGTGACATAACCATTTGTGGATTGGCTGCAATCAGTGACATTTATTGACATTTCCTGAGTTTTCAATTTCCTGTGGAATTAAACTACCCTTCCTGAAATGTATGCTAGTATTTGAGGTACTATGTATGTATGTATGTATGTATATATTATGTACATACTCATACACACAGACATATATGTATGTACATATGTAAATGTGAGTGTATTTATGTATATATATATGTGTCCATCTACTGGTATATAATAGTTCTTTTTATTTGTGTGTGTGCACATATGTATGTGTGTACTTGCTATATTATTAGTTATTTATTAATTTCATTTTTCTAGCAACTAATCCATAGTATTGAATCAGCACAATCAAAACCAAGACATTGCTTTTCTTTTTCCTTTTTCTTTTTTTTTTTCTTTTTACTGAATAAGTTTGCATATATGTTACTTTATTTCATTTTATCTTATCCTATGTCTGTGAACTTCCTGCAGATGGTTTTTCTTACCCACATCCTTTCTAGTTGAGTGGCTATCATATTCCATGATAAGCCCTTTGCATTATCTTTTTACTTTCTATATTCATATTGTTCATACATTACTTGTACATATATACATACTTATTTCTCCTCATTAATTCTATATGTGGAATTTTGTAAAAATTGCATTTTTTTCATATTATTTTACATATTTATCTGCTAATAAAACTATGCAAATATTGTCTATATTTCTTATAACAACTTCTAGTTTTTTATGTACATATTTAACCTATATACATAAATCACAACACAATATTGGATTATAACCATTAACATAACATTGTAACATAATGCTAAATTCTGTTTACAAATGCACAGTTTACTATATGATATCTACAGTTTTCTTCTCTGCATCTAGAACCCTAAAATTTAAATGTCTAAATACATAAGAATCTCAGCATTCCCTTTTCCCTCATCTTATCCTTTAGCATTAACTATCTCGCTGGACTCTAAATTTTCCAAACCTCATTTATTTAAACTATCCATGAATTTATCTTATAGCAATATCTTACCTATAACTGAATTTGACTGACAGTGTTGAGGATCTCCAGTCTTCTCTTTCAAGTAATATAGCTCTTTTTCCCTAGTAATTTCCTGCCATCAGTTCACATTGATCATTTAATAGCTTATATACATAACCACCACACCATACACCACCACATCACACAACACTATATCACATCACACCACCATGCACACACTAGCACTGACCACTTCCCAGTTGGATTTCGATTTCACTTGCCTCAACAGGTCTTCGCAAGTGGAGTTTAGTGTCCAATGAAGGAAAGGTACGCATAAATGGGCTGGCTACACCCCTGGCAGAGGCCTTGGATTTAGGTCTCACTTGGCTTGCCAGGTCTTCTCATGCACAGCATATTTCCAAAGGTCTTGGTCAGAAGTCATCACCTTGGTGAGGCCCAATATTCGAATATATATATATTGTTTATAGAAAAGAATAAACCCAGAGAAGAAGCACACTCTAAGAAGTAGAGCAGTCTATATTTTTTCCTGTTGGAAGCCAGTTTATGCGGTTACCCTGAGTTTCCCGTCCATAAACGGTTTAACTTTATGATGTATTGTCAGAGCCTAAAGCTTGTTGGCCTATGACCTCTTTAAAATATTTTAAAGTGGTCATAGGCCAACAGGTCTTGAGATCTGACGATAAGCCATAAAGTTAAACCCTTTATGGATAAGAAAACCAGGGTAGCCCCATATACCAGCCTTCACCATGAAAAAAAATATTTATATGGTTCAAAATTGTATAAAAAGCAAAAAGCAGAGACAGGTGAGGGAGCAACAAGCAAGATGTATTAGTTTGACGCTCAGGCAAAATGGAAGAGTCTTTGATGTTTCAAGCATATGCTTTTTTACAGAAAGCAACGAAGTGAGAAAGGAGATGGTGAGATGGAAAAATGAAATGGAGAGAGAGAGAGAGAGAGAAAAACATGTCTGGATTAATGGGTGCACATGTTGAATTGACTGGAAGGAAAGGATTGAAGAGAAGAATGGTAAGAGAGATAACAGTAGCCTTGCTAAAGTGTGTGTGTGTGTGTGTGTGTGTGTGTGTGTATGTGCAGGAGTGTGTGAAGCTATCAGATGTGTGTGTGTAAAAGGCACTGGAACATATGTGTGTTCGTGCATAAAATGTGTGTGTGTGACACTGTTGTGTGCTTGTTTATTATGTGTGTTTATTGTGTTTGTGTGCATCTATGTATGTGAGAGTGTGTTTAGATGGTGTTCTTAAATGGGACTATGGGATAAAGTGTTTATGTATGGAGTTGATATGTATATGTATATTCTGTGTTTGTGCATATGTAAGTACGTGTAAGAGTGCTTGTGTATGTGAGGCTATCTGACATATATGTGTTGTAGGGGAATCTATGGTAGTCTACCAGGATAGAGGCATGAGGTGAAATAGGAGTGACAGGAGGTAGGAACTGGGAGTGTGAGCATGTGACTATATACATGTTACAATATGTGGGAGAGTACTGATGCTGGTATGTGTGTAGTGGGAAGGAGTGTGTGTGAGTGTGTGTGTGTGTGTGTGTCCATGTGTATAGGTGCAAGTATATGCTGTAGTGGCATGGAGTGAGTACTAAGTATAATAGTGTAAAGAATGTGAGGAGTGTAGAAGAAAAGGAGGAGTGGAAGGTGAGGTTTGTGTGGTCTGTGTAAATGCATGTGGAAGCAGGTTTAGATGAAGGGGAGCAATGAATTGAGACCATGTGGGACTGAGGAATGCAGAGAGAAATTAAATTCCTGTTCTCAATGGAGGTGGGAGTCTGGGTGGCCTCTGTACAAGGCCAGTCCAAATGCAAATTGATGTTGTTGCAAATGACTGGAGGAGCTGAAGTGACACAAGACTGAGATGTCATTGGCAAGTCTGATGTCCCAGAGATGTTCAGCAAATGGATCAGCTAATTGCCAGCCAGTTTGATCAATGTATAGAATATTACATAGAGAGCAGAGGATAGATTACACTGCTGGAGATGCAGGTTTATGAATCAGTGATGCAGATGGGGCAATGGTAGATGCCAGAGAGGTGGGGGTAAGTGTGGAAGTGCAAGGAAGGATGGGAGCAAGTAAGGAGCCAGGTTGGGTGCCAGGAATGGGGAAGAAGCTATGGACCAGAAGGTCACAAATGTTATGGGTACATTTGAAGGAGGGGTCAGTTGAAGAATAGATGGGAAGTGTAAGTGTCAGGTTGGAATGGGCAAAAATCCTGAAGAATGGTGCATTGGAGGAATAGGACGGAGGGGCTGTGGGTGAGCAGGAAAGAGAGATAGATATAGGGAGATAGATATAGTAAAGGTGAGATAGATATAGGGAGAGAGAGAGCAAATGCACAGTCAACAGATCAAGCACATGTGAATGTGAATGTGGTTGGGATAATGGTTGGGGTACTTCTGTTGGCTGAAATGGTGAGCCATGAGTTCAGACTGTCTTGAAGTCATGGTCTTCCCTACAGAGCTGGTGAAGATGGAGGAACTAAGAGTAAGGAATGGACAGTTTGGTGGGAGAAGAAGTTGAGGCAAGAATCTAAGTCTGTGGTCTTATAGTGCATGGAGGTGGTAAGAGAGGAGTGATACATAGTATCAGAAATGTTAAGAATGTTGATAGAGTTGTTGGAGCCAGAACAGAAGAATATGGGGGCAGGATGGAAGGACTGGATGAAAGAGAGGTGAGCTGAGATGTTTACAGGAAAGTGAGGTTGAACTGATACAGCCATTGATGTAACGACCATCTAGCTCAGGCATGAGAGCGCTGAACTGAGAGAACATTTGGGCCTCAACATATCTGTTGAACAGGTTCACATAATTGGGGTCCATTCTCATTTCCATTCTCATACCTGATGGTAAATTTTACCTGCAAACAAGAAACAATTTAGAGAGAGGACAAGTTCAGCCAAATGGAGGAGGGTAGAGGTGTCAGGTTGAGGATCAGGATGAAGATTGAGGAAATAGAGGCCTTCATTGTGAGGGAGAAAAGGAAAAAGTATTGAAGAGATGAAGAGCACAGCTGGTGTCATGAATATGTGAGGGGAGGGAATTCACTAGAGTTATGAGGATAAGGTTGAGGTATTTAGAAATGATTTCAGTAGAAATGATTTCAGAAATGGATAGTTTTACTGAAGATATGTCTGATAATCTGTAAATATCCATAGAGTCTATGTAAATATTAACGAGGAAAACAGTGTGAGCAATTCATTTTATTACATAATTTTACAATTGTTCCATCGATCCTTTATCAGAAGAGTATTACTATAAATATGTAGTCTCATGCAAAAGTTTCAGAAACTCATACACCAAGTATATTCAGAATCGCTATGTTGTTCCTGCACCAAGAATCCCAGCTTAGATATGGTATATTTTTCCACTGTGTTAGCTTAAAAAAAGTGTCAACTTTAGCCTTCATTATATTTGGCCTTCATTGTCCCAACAAAACTTTTAACCTCGTCAGTAGAGGAGGCATAGTGAAAATGTTACCACTCATTGATCATCTACCAAAGCTGCTAAACATTATAAGATCTTTTCGCAATGCTGTGATGAGTGCTGTAAAAGATTTATGTTCAAATAATTTAGAGTGAAGGAAAGAAGCAAGTGAGGATGTGTTTTTGCATGATATGTTTTGTTAGCTTTCACACTGCTCCTGAAACACATATTCATGTCCTCAAATGGTAGTGCCTACACATATTCACTTAAGCTTTGATGCCTGGCTTTTCCTTATTGTTACACAAGAGGTCAAACATAAGATAAGTAATCATCAAATGCATTTTACTTCCTAATGATGCAGCTAACACTTTAAACTCTGAAGAATGGTTACAAAATCTAACACACAAACTCTCAGAAGTTTGAGGCCTATTTTATTACATAGTCAGTTGCAAAAAGGCCCAAATCATGAAATAAGACACACCACCACTTCCTTGCATTAAGATCAAAGGTAATGAAGTGGATGCCTAAGATGTAAAAATCAATAAATGTATTGACAAAGCAGCTACTACTCTCTCAAGACTTACTATGAAAGTATGAGGGAATAAAAGCTTGGATTATCTATCAAGGCTCTAGTGTCTGAGGTCTGTGTTCTCTGTCCACTTCTGTATAGCAGTGAAACATTGACAAAGTACTTTTCACAAGAACACATGCTTCATTTGTTTCATTTGATGTAACAACAGAACACTGAGGATCAAATGGCTGGAGAAGAAATGAAACAAATTTACTTAGCAGGGCAGTTTATTTTCCCACACCAATCATGACTTTGATGGTTAAGGAATGTTTAATGCATATATGGTGGTCATATTCCAAAAGAACTGTTATATGGTAGACTGGTACCCGACCCAATACATAAAGGTTCCTCACATCTAAACTACAGAAATATGTGGAAGTATGACGTGAAAGTAACCAACATTAATCACCTGGAAAGCAGTTACATCCACATGCAGCATCCACAACCAAATCTACAGCTGCAGGCCAAGCATTGAACTTCAAAAGGTGTACTTAATCTTCTTTCATAGGTGCATTCATTTTCTGTAAGACTGACACTTACCAGCTATACACACAAACACGCATACTCATGCACTCACATACATGTGACTTTTATGGTTATACTATGTTTCTATAATACATATAGTATTTTATGCATCCCCATTTGTAAACTTTGTTTTGTATGGTGTACTTAAGATGAATAAGGACTATTCAATGAGTTGTTATGAGTAGATGAAAACTATTTGGCCAATGGAACCAGATTTCGTTTTGCCTTTCATCCTTTCAATGTTGATAGAATAAGTACCAGCCAAGTATTGAGTCAAAGAAAGCACATAAACTCTTGTCTAAAAAGTTGTAACTTCTTTAACTCCTTGTTCATCTTTATTGTGTTCTATATTTAGCCTTAGTATTTTCTCTTGATTATACTTTAATATATTTTTATTGATACATTTCCTAATGTAATAAATTTTTTCATTGATGTACCCGAAGTGTTTTCTGAGTTTTCAAATAGGTGATTCTGTTGGAAAAAAAAAAACAAGTTTTTTTCAGTTAGTTTTATCAGGCATGTGTTCACTAGAATCATATTTTAAAAACTTTTTCTTTCATTTCCAAGGTACCTTCCTTTTACTCAAAATTATGATTTTTTTTTTCAATTTTTACACTTACTATTTTATTATGTTATCCTCATTCCCACCATTCTAGTTTTCTCAGTAAGGATAGATATGTCGACCCTTTCTTTACATTGTTATTTGTACTTTCTCCTACTATCTGCTATATTTCAGCAGGGTTAGTTGAGAAGTAATTTTCCCTTTTAGTATTGAATAGAGTTTCCCATGATAGAGCAATGGTTCTGTGTCTATTAGGTTATTTAACCCATTGATGTTCAGATTTGTTTCTATGGAAGGGATTTCTTAGAGATCTGGTTATATTTAGCTATTATTAGCTGGCATTATTTGTTTACTATTAACTTTGGAAGGTGTTTCCATTGATTTATGAGAACTGCTTTTGTCATGATCAGTTTTATTTTTTTGTTTACTATTTCTGTTAGATGTTCTTCATGGTTTTCTCTGTTTATTCTATTCTTATAAGTGGGATAATTCTGTTTGTTGCAAAATGTGTGGGTTGTAACTATGTTTCCCTGAGGTTAGGTATTCAAATGGTTGAATACACATGTGTTCATGTGTGTTCATTATTTTATTTTTGGTCTTTTATATTTATTTTTGTGTCTGCTTTTGTTTTGCTATGATGGCTTGTTCTTTTGTATGTTGTCAAATCTGATGTGTTATTTTCACTATGTTGAGAGGAATGATCCATTATATGTATGGTTGATTCTGTTGTCATATTTTCATTGTGATGTTAGGGTCATCTGTTCTGTGTATGGTTGGTTCAGTGAATGTTTAATTCTGTTATACTTCTTTCATTGGATTATGAGAGCTAATATTTTTGTGTATGGATGGTCCTTTTGTTATATTTCTAATGCATATTCTTTTAGGAGTTTTCTGTTTCTATATTATAAAGTTGTTTTTATTTGCTAATTTATTTCAGTTAAGATGTAGTCTGACATCATTTTTTTAATTCTCCATATTTTATATGTTTGCCTTAAGATGATAGATGCTGGGTATAGTAGGGGTAGCACTTGTAAGTGTTATTCTTTGGTCCATCAATGTTTTCTAAATTTTGTTCTATTTTGATTAGCATTACTAGTTAAAAGCAGGTCCTCTTGAAAGGACAATATAAGAGATATTTATGTGTATATAAAACATGCTATCCTGTAGATTTTCTCTAAGAACCTACAACTTAGTGACTCACAGCATTAGTTTACGACATCAAAAGTTTGTCTTGCACACAATTTTCATTCAATAGACAAAATAAAATATAAAAAGTGTGCAAGATATTCATATTTTGGTTCTTTAGCAGTTCATCATGAGAAAGTAAACCTCTTGCTGATTTTGCACCCGAAATAGCTTTTTGCTACCTATTTATTCATCATGGCTATACACAAAGTTATAGTTCTATTCTTCCAAAATGTTTTCTTGGATCAGATGAACTTATTGCTAGTGATTTTTCATGCTCTCATGTAAAATAAGCTAAAATGTATCTTTGGCTGTGTGGTAAGAAGCTTGCTTCTCAACCACATGGTTCCAGTTTCAGTCTCACTGTGTGATACCTTGGCCAAGTATCTTCTACTATAGCCTTGGGCTGACCAAAGCCTCGTGAGTGAATTTTGGAGACAGAAACTGAAAGAAACCTGTCATGTGTGCGTGGGCGTGTGTTTGTCCCCACCACCATCACTTGACAATTGATGTTGGTGCATTTACATCCCCGTAACTTAGCAGTTCTGCAAAAGAGTCCATTGGAATAAGTGCAGGCTTATAAAGAATAAGTCCTGGGGTCAATTTCTTCGACTAAAAGGTGGTGCTCCAGCATGGATGCAGTCAAAATGACTGAAACAAGTAAAAGAAGAATATCATAAATTAGCTTTGCCCTTCGCTCTTTTGGAAATTGATTAACAAAATCCTAAACCAAGGCAGTGGATTGGCAGAACCATTAGAATGTTAGGATGCAACTCAATGTGTTCTGACAGTGATGCCTACAATGACACCTGTGCCAAATGTCCTATCCCTTGTACTGGTGGAAAAAAAAGGTTAGACTTGCATATGTGGGTAAATATTTGTTTTCCATAAAAATCCTTGTCCCAGCCTGCACCTTAGGAAAGTATTTCTTGATGTAAATCCATGGTCACGCTAGACTTATCAGATGTTCAAACACAGATTATTTATATTACATATTAAATCCTTGAAAAAAAAAAAAAATTATCAAAATTATTTTAGTGCTATGCTAGCCAACGAAATTATATTTTAAAAGTCAAACTATTGTATTCCTTAGTCATTTTCTGAAAAGAATTAGATATGAAACTATTCATGTGTAAGTATTTAACTGTTCAGCTAGAATAAATTTAATATTTTGTTCATATCTATTTCATATTTACTAGTATATCATTCCTGTTTTTTTTATATGTACTGCATCTTTGAAAATATTTCAAAGTCAGAAATTTAAGAGTGGAAATAACATTTTTCTCCATTACCCACAAAAATATTTCTATCAAGGAGTTATTAAATCAATATATTGATTAGGTAACATTATTCCCTCTGCAATTGTCTTCTTTTATCTAAAGTGTAAAATATAGTGTACAAACTATGATACTCAAAATATTCTTATTATCATCATCATTATTATTATTATTATTATTATTAATAATAATAATAATAATAATAATAATAATAAATATCTCATGCATGCACAGCCATTTCTTACTGATTATATAGAAAATGGAACACCCATGTGGATGACATAAAATAAAGACTGCAAATACAGAAGGATACAGAAAAGGGAGGTAAAGTCAATACTTATAGGCCTATTACATGCTTACCATTACTCTTGAAATTAACTGGCCTCGTAGCTGATGAAGTATTTAGCTTTCTGAAGAAGAAACTATTATGAGAGCAGTAAAGGGATGCACAAAGAAGTCAAGGGGAATTGTTGATCTGTTGTATATTTATGGCATGAGGTACAAATAAAAAGAGCTTAGCTATTAACTGGAAAGACTACAAGAAAGCTTAAGATAATGTTCTGCATTGTTGGCTTTTGAAGTGGCTCACAACAGCTGGTGGGGAGAGGTCAATGAGAGGATAAACAGTTTTTCAGAAAAAGTAATGAGATCATGGGAGGTAGAATTAACATGCACAAATGATTTGTTAGAAAATGAGAAAATATGCCCAGTGATATTCAAAGGAAACTTGCTCTCTCCATTACGTTTCATCATTGCATTAATCCCTCTGATAAGCATACTGACAAAATCCAGGCCTGCAGATGTGTTTGACAAACCAGGGTGAAAATAAAGCACTTGTTATATATGGGGTAGCCTTGAATTGCATGTCAAAAACGAAAAAGACCTGGATACTGTATTGGAATACAGTTTAAGGTAAGTAAGGACATAATGAAAACTATGGGAGAATCATTAGATTTCTGAAAAATAATGAGAGATACGAGTGACTAGGTGTGCTGCAGGATGATAGGATAAGGGAAAGGAAAATGAGAGTGAAAAATCTCCAAAGTATACAGGAGAAAAATTAGGAAGTTATTTTTTAAAAGATTAGAAGGAATATTATAAAAGCAATGAACACATGAACTATGCTAGTATTAAGATACTCTGCTCTCTTTCTAGAATGGACATTGTTGCTGGAATTATGATAGAACTAGGAAGCTGCTCACAATGCACACCACCTTAAAAGTAATATCAACAGCTTTACTTACCAAGAAAGGAAGGAGGAAGAGGATTGTTAAACCCCAAAGACACCATTAGTACTGCAATATTGGGTTGAAAACTATATTGTATGTAGTGAAGAAAGAATACTACTGGCAGATAGAAATAACAGAAATGTTACAGGAAAGTGGAAAACTTCAAGAACAGAGAGGAAAATGACAGTACCCAAACTGCTAAGTGGCTGAAGAATATTAGAAATGAGGCATGCACTGTCAACCTGCATAACAGTGCATTCCTGTATTTTGCAAGAATCCTAAGAAAGATTCTTGAGAATTCAAGTGACTTGTTTTTACCAAACTGCAAGACAGCATCCCTGCTAACTAATGTAACATGTAGTAGCTACACAAGGCTTGAAAATTTTGGAACTGGGGCTTGTTAATTACACCAAGTTCAGTGCTCAACTGATACTTATTTTATCGACCGCTAACAGGATGAAAGGTAAAGTTGACCTTGGTGGAATGTGAACTCAGAACGTAGGGATGGGTGAAATGCCACTTAGCATTTTTCCCAGCATGCTAACAATTCTACCAGCTTGACTAAGAACTAATAATAATAATAATAATAATAATAATAATAATAATGTCTGCAATGACACCTGTACCAAGCTTACTTTTTCTTGTAGCACATCAGTAGTATGAGGAGACTGGCATTCATAGATGATTGCTTGCCTTCCATAAATAAATCTTTACCTAAGCCTCTTTCTTGAATAGAAACTTCACTGGTGTAAATCCATGGTGAACAATAAATGTAAAATTTTATGGGATTTCTCCATAAGAATGTGTTGAATCCAGGAGGAGAGTAAAAAAAAACAGCATAAGATCAGGCTTTGTGTAGCTATTACATGTTATATTAGCTAGCAGGGATGTTGTTTTGCAGTTTGATAAAAACAAGTCACCTGAGTTCTCAAGAATCTTTCTTAAGATCTTTGCAAAATACAGGAATGCATTGCTATACAGGTTGACGGTACATACCTCATTTCAAATATCCTTCAGTCACTTAGATAACAATGGCTTTCAAATCCATTTTACTATCATATGAAACTGGAAAAAGACATGAGAAATATCAGGATATTATCTAAGAAAGGAAGAGATTGTGAAACACAAAAATGAAAACTGTTACTGTGGTAATTGGTTCACTTAGCACAACCCCCAAGCTGCAACTTAAGAGGCTGAAAGATATTAGAATCAAGTAACATACTGTTGTCCTGCAGAAATGTATCATCCTGTGCTCTGCAAGAATCATAAGAAAGACTTTTGAGATCCAGAGCTAATTGTCACCAAACCTCAAGATGATGTCTCTGCTAATTAAATTAGCATGTTATAGCTTTTGTATAGCAGTACCAGAAAAAATTAAAATACAAGTATTTCTAATTTAGGTACAAGAGCAGCAATTTTGAAGCAAAGGGAAATTTTAAACAGTCCTCTATACCAGCACATCTGATGTTGATGGCACCGTCTTATGCTGTGTATGTATGTATATATATATATATGCATATATGTTTGTATTATGTATGTATGCATGTATGTGTATGTAAATTGATAGGATCTCATGTCTCCAGTTTCAAAACTTTTGTACAATCATTGGATGCTCTACCTATAAAAGCAAATATTTAACACTAATGTTACAGAATTAAGACAACAAGAGTTAAAGCACCACTTGATTTAAAATACAGTCTAAACTGTAAGATATTCTCAGAAAACCTACTGCCCATTCTCAATAGTTAAGCAAACTTACTCAGGGTTATGCAATTAAGAGTTAAATCTACATGTATTTATTCATTGTTAGTCATTCATTTAGTTTTTCTATCTTCTTCCTTACTATTTTACATTTATAAATCCAGAGATCTATCCATCTGAAATGAGATAATAAGTGAATAATATTGAATGTTTTTAACATGCGAGTTTAACTGTAATTTTTAATGTCACTTAAAATGTTCAAGTTTAAATGAAGAATATTCTCTGTGAAGTAAACAATTCAATGTTCTTGATGTTTGATCAATATTTTAAATGTTAAGAAATGTAGTGTAATTTTCTTTTATTCTTCTGAACACATATCAGGCTATCTTTAATTACTTTAAGACATTCCTCTATGGAATTGGGTTTACCGAACCAATTTCTATTGATTCTTTGAGAGAAAAAAAAAATGATCAGTTGGAATAGCTTTTTACATTTTCTTTCTAATTGCTTTTGTGAAATAAAAGCTGAAGTGCTTTATTTCTTCATTTATTTGATTTCCTATGCAATTTGTTTATTTCAGAAAATTATCAGAAGAATTGACACTCATTCAGGAAAATATTAACAGACATTGTTATTTCCATTCTAATTTTTAAGAATTTAGAAAACCTTGATAAGTTTTATTTCAAAAGATGTCTTCTGCTTCCATTGAAGTTATCTACTTCATCAGATTCTTTTCTTATGACAAAAATAATTGAATGAAAGAGTCAGTTGATGTATATTTACAATTGTGTATATTCATCTGCTTTGTATATGTGTATGTGTGTGTTTCAGTGTGTGTGAGTAATATATATAACTTGCATATATACATGGGGTTAGTTGATGTAAATTTACAATTGAATATATTTATTTCCTTTGTATGTGTATTTGTATTCTTACATGAGTATGAGCATGTATGTATATAAGTTGGTTGTTATATATTTACAATTGCATACATTCAACTGTGTGTATGTGTGTGTGTGTTTTCCTATGCATATTAGAATGTGTATATATATTCAAGTGAGTAATTGTGTATTTCATTCTTGCATACTTACGCAGGTTTTTCTTCTTTTACAAAGGCTTTTTTTTATTATTAGATTGCATTTTCTTCTGCAAGAAGAAGCTTCTGGTAGAAGCATTTATTTGTCTTTGTATAAGTATACATTCAAGTTGTAAGTGTAGAAACTATTCAACTATTCTTCATATATTTTACTGAAAACTTTCAAGAATTTTAACCTGATATCTCTACAATCTTTTTTTCTTGTTTTTTATGGTGATCTCTTGTTTCAATTATGAAATCCCTGAGATCATATAACATATAAAGCTCATTGATATATTTAACTGTACATGAAAGATAATAATTGGAAGAGTTAATCTACAAGAATTTTCTGATACACACATACACATAAGCATGCAGACATGCACACATACACACACAGACATGCTTTTGGTTTACAAAAGGAGAAAAATACCTGATAATTATTAGAAGCTGAGCCTTAGCAACTCTGAGTAGTGAAGGAGAAAATGAAGATTATCATCGAAAATGAATTACAGATATGTGTGTGTGTACATGCATGTGTGTGTGTGTGTGTGTGTGTGTGTGTGTGTGTGTGTGCATTTGTGTGTGTGCATTTGTGTATCTGTGTGTGTGTGTGTGCATATGTATAGATGAATATATATGAGTGTTTATTAATGACAGGGATTTCATAAAATATCTTAAATCAGCTTACAGATGTTAACCAATTAAGAGTTTCATAAAAAAATTCTACTTCTAGTATTTACACATATGTGTATGTGGATTTATTTTTATTTAGTATATATATATATATATATATATATATATATATATATATACATATTACTTAATATATATGCATGTGTTTACATGCATATAGAGAATTGATGTATAAATACCATAGAATACACCCACAGTAATTAAGAGATCAATTAATAATAGATCGTTAAACTCCAAAATATTGCAGTAAATCTATGTAGGATTGACATGTATGTATGTACGTAGTTGGTTAAAATTATCTCTATGAACAACATGTTTAGAATAAAAGCAGAAAAACTTAAATTTCAGATATAGTTCATTCTATAAGTACAGAAAATGTATATATATTGAGTGTTCAACGAATGAATGTATGTATGTGTGTATATATATGTATATATATTTTTGGGAAAAAATGCTGATTATACTCAAGGATTTATGGTATATATATATGCGAATTTTTATTGGATATCGTAGAGTTATAAGTGCATAAATGTACTCATGATTGTGTGTGTGTGTGTGTGTTCGTGCGTGTGTATTTGTGTGTGTGTGTGTGTGTGTGTGTGTGTGTGTGTGCATATATATGTATGTGTGTATATCTTTACGTTTATACATCTCTGTAAATTCAAAGTTGATTTTCTCTGCTTCCACATTAAATTTTGGCACGTGAAATGAGAATACTTTTAACTTTTAAGTTTGAAAAATTATAATCTTATTAACAACTTGTCTCAAACATTTAATTCATACATACATTTAACAATGTATTGTTTAACATGTTGTTTAAAGCATTGTTTAACACACACGCGCGCGCGCGCGCATTGAAACCCATCATGTGTGTATATGTTAGCTCATCTTCTATTTTGGCATAGGTTGGATGGTTGACAGTATCCAATGAACCAGAGACTGAATTAAGCTCTAATATCTGCTTTGAAAGACATATCTATTCATGGGGACGTATTATCTTAATTGGAAACAGGTTGGGGACAGGAAGGGAATCCACAATAGAAAATCTGCCTCAGTAAATTCCAACTCACCCATGCAAGCATGGAAAAGTGGATATTAAATCAATGTTGATGATGGTGATATGCTGAATATTCAAATAAATGTCTCTGATGACCAGATTATATCCTATGATAAAGATCTTCAGAGGAATGATTTCTTTTTTTTTTCTTTTTTTTTCTTTTTTTTTTCTTTTCTTTTTTTGATACGCTTCTTGACTAACTTTTACAAGAGTTGACAGTAGAATTATATTAGTGGTAAGTTTACCTCCTTGATAACTTTAATGTATTGCGCCTTGACCCCTTGTATCTCCAGAGACTACACACTACACATTGTTTAATCTTTATTTTTCTACATTAAAATGAACAGCAATTTAAAATTCCACTAAATATCATTGTAATGCTACATTTACAAACATTTTTTCCACTATTGCTTTATCATTTGTGAATACAGACTGCATGCAATTATAATAAAAGTTCTGCGAATTTCACATCAAAACTGACATTTGAGTAGATAGTAAAAAAGAGACCATAATATGATGACTGTAATTGAAAAGGATAATCAGTTAATATATAGATGATACACGCAATGAAAGACCTTCTTGATCTCTGTATATAATTTCAGAATTGTCATTTGCATACCTCTTTTTAATGTTCTTCATTAATATCTTATCTATTTATGGCTTCCAAATATTCACCCTTCATAACTGTTCTAGCCATTTTCTATTCCTTATTCATTTTTCTATCATCACCACCATCTTATAAACTTAGAAATTTTTATTAGCTGATTCAATAATCTTTTACTATTCCCTTTCAGAAATCAGAATTTTCTCCATAGCTAAAGACATCATAACTGTTTTGTGGTCTAACTTCTATATATCTGATCGTCTCTACTGCAAAGAACATATTCTAAATAAGCTAAAGATAACACATCTGTGCAAGTACTTGACCTCGTAGAAATAGCAGCCAAATTTCTGCAGATAAAAAACTGCCATATTAAAATGGAAAGGACACATCGTAATCCATGTTATAGAAGATTAAATGGTCATAGTTGGTATGTTGCTGAATAGTTAATTGCTCAATTAGAACTGTCTTTATGTTAAATCATGGCATTATAATGCATTGTAAATTTAGTTAACTTTTAGAAAATTGATTTCTTTTTGCAGAGCTGATATGCATGGCACCTTTAGCTATTAGAAAACTGTTGATTAAAATATTATCTGCAAATGAATTATAATTTTGATATACCTTACAATATTATTCACATTATTGAAAAAGTCAACTGTCATCAATGTTTGTCTTTCTTGCCCCTTCTTTTGCTTCATCTTATTTTTGTCATGCTATTTATTCCTTATTTGGATGTACTCAATCTTCTAAGCCTGTTAGATAACACAGGCAGTCCTTTACAGCTTTTGTGGGTTCGGTGATCACCAAGTGCAGTATTGTACTTCGTGAGTACATAAACATGAATTAAATTGGTGTAAGCAAATGTATATGAAATAACACAAATCTAACTTATGATATCACTTATTCCACTTTATTTGAATAATGGAATATCTTGCCTTTCATGATATCGAAGCATTTCTCATGGCTCCAGCAGACAAAACAGAAAAGGTATTGTCCTAGTGGATGGCAAGGGAGAAATGTTGGAAAATATTGAACACTGGTCTCCTTATGCCTTCTTGCATTGCTTATATTGTGAATCCTTTCCTGTATACATTCTAATCAATTATGAAATATCAATTAAGTTACAATAATGGTTCAGCAATTCTTTGAGATTTAATTATTTTCCATGATAACTTTCCACAACTAGCACCATCTATGCATAAAGTTAAAGAAAACCCCAATAGGAATCCATGGTATCAGTTCTCCTCCTTGATACTTGGAAGTTAAAATCTAATACTCCATTTGAGCTGTAAATCAATTTTCTGTGTTTTTGTTTGATTCTAAACATTCAACTTCCTTTACCCTTTCTGCTTGTATCTTTCTTTCATCCCCTTACACACACACACACACACACACACACACACACACACACACACACACACACACACACACACACACACACTCACACATACTACTGTATAAGAGTGTGGGTGTGTATGTGAGCATGTGGATGATAGATATGTGTTTACTTCAGAGTACATGTCTCAGTTCTTCTAAAATGAGGCATTTGACACTGTTGTGCTCTTAATTAGAATTATGATGACAGCATCTCTGTAAGTGAAAGAATCTTGAATTCATTATATAAACTTAATATGTCTGTTATTAATTTGCTGTGGAATATAATTTTGTTTTATTTTTGATATGTAAGGTTTCTCTCTCTCTCTCTCACACACACACACATACATACAAACATACACATAGTTCACTGTTACAGTTTGTCCACTTTTCTGTCTGCTTCTGTATTTTGTCTCTAACTTTAACCCTTCCTTCATCTTTCTCTATCTCTTTCTCTCTCTCTCTCTCTCTCTCTCTCTCTCTCTCTCTCTCTCTTTCTCTGTCTCTCCTCTCACTCTCTCTTTGCATTTTTTCACCTTTTACACTAGCTGACAAGCATAGACATAAAGCAAATAAGTGAATTTTGAACTGATTTTCAATTCCTATTAACATTAAAATATTCAAAATACCAATTTCTTTCTTTCAATGTAAATTTGAATTTTATTCCAATATCTTTCAATATACTTTGATGAATATTTATTTTCATGCCAATCCAACCCTTGCCAGCATAGAAAAATATGTTTTAAATTGGTAATGATGATAGTAGCAATGATGATGATGTTGGAAGAAAATTTATTTATTTATTAGTACAGAAGTATGTATGCAAGAATTGTACCATGTTATTCTATCATTTCAATCTTTGAATGCAAGTTATATAATTGTCCTGAAAAAGCATACAAAAGCGATTTCATGCCAATATGCTTATTTATGCTGTACTAAAATATAACAAAGGAAGCAGACTACCCCTCTTAAATTATTGATGTCGTATTTTGAGCAATTTCATACCCTAGCATTTTCAGGAGCCACTTTACATTGATATGCCTTGTACAGGTAGACAGTCAATACATTTTGGTCTTCCTAATGTCAGAAAGAGACAGAACTATTCAGCTACAAAATTATCTATCAAGATCAATATTAAAAAAAAAAGAGAAGCTTACTCATTGTTATTATCTGCAATATAGCAGTGTCCAATATTATATGTAATAGCTTACATTTATCATAAAAAGGACCTAAGAGTTACCATACCTGAACATTTGTTCACAGGTCTTGCAGCAACCTGGAAAGTTTCTTTAAACATGTTACTTTCTTTATTTTTGTGTAAGTACATATGTGATTTAGAACTGTAATTTCAATTGTCAATTGTTATATATGCACCTGGTAATTTTAAATCAAGTTATTTTATTAATGACATAGGGATTTCATAAAATATCTCAAATCAGCTTGAAGATGCAAACCAACTAAAAGTTTCATTTTAAAAATTCTACTTCTTCCAGTATGAGTGTGTATGTGCATTTGTTTTTACTTAATTTTGGCTAAACTAGGATTGATTTCACCTTTAAAATGCTATTTTTAAGTTAATTTCCCTTATACATTTTTAAAAATCTATTATAAATAAAGGCTTTTGCATCATGATAGTCTACAGTTCTAAATACATAGAGAGGAAAGCCGTATATACTTACTTAAGAATTAAATAAAATAACTTTGTTTCATACACAAACGGAATATTTAAATAGACACTTAAGGAATCCCTTTTCTATGAAATACAAAAATTTTAGCATTTTTACTCTATAAATATTTGTAACTAGCAGAGATACTCGGAGTTTCTCAGAATTAACATGGCATAGTTTTCTATTGTTTTACCTGTTTCAATCCTGTGACTGTGACTGAGCACAGTGTTTAGTTGAACGAATTGACCCCAAGATTTATTCTTTGTAAGCTTAGTACTTATTCTATCGGTGTCTTTTGCCAAACTGCTAATTTATGGGGATGTAAGCACAGACACATCAGTTTTCAAGTGATGGTGGGGTACAAACACATACACACAGAAATATACATATATATACGACAGTCTTCTTTCAGATTCTGCTTATGAAATCCAATCACAAGGCTTTGATAGGACTAAGACTATACTCTTTTACTCTTTTACTTGTTTCAGCCATTTGACTGCAGCCATGCTGGAGCACCACCTTTAGTCGAGCAAATCGACCCCAGGACTTATTCTTTGGAAGCCTAGTACTTATTCTATCGGCCTCTTATGCCAAACTGCTAAGTTACGGGGACATAAACACACCAGCATCGGTTGTCAAGCGATGTTGGGGGGACAAACACAGGCACACAAACACACATACATATATATATATATATATATACATATACATATATACGACGGGCTTCTTTCAGTTTCCGTCTACCAAATCCACTCAAGGCTTTGGTCGGTCCGAGGCTATAGTATAAGACACTTGCCCAAGATGCCACGCAGTGGGACTGAACCCGGGACCATGTGGTTGGTAAGCAAGCTACTTACCACACAGCCACTCCTACGCCTATAAAGTATAGGCGTATTATAGTATATATATATTGTATACATATATGTATATTTACATACATACATATATATATATATATACATATATACATGTACATATATATATATATATATATATATATATATATATACATATATATATATGCATATATGTGCATATATATACGCATATATATATATATACGCACACACATACACACACACATATATATATATTTACATGTATACATATATAATAATAATAATAAAAAGTAACAAAAGAATGAGACCTCGATATTAGAGAAATAGAAGATTATATATGTTATAATTTAGAACACACAGTAAAAGGCTGTCGTTATAGTACTCAGAGTTTCAAATGTCAGAGCGAAGAGCTACAATACATTCTCATTGGCTATTAATAGCAACAAATGCTATGAAAAACCATTGAACGAAAGAGAAGTAACTCTAATAGGTGGAAAACAAATAGCTGACAAGAATGTATTGTAGTTCTTCACTCCAACATTTGAAGCTCTGACTACTGTATTGACAACCGTTTATTACTTCTTCTAAATTATAACATGTATATATATATATATATATATATATATATATATGCATTTCAAAGAGTGTTAGAGGTTGTGAATCCAACCAACTAAGAGATAGTATCTATCCAATATACTGCTGGTAGAATACACAATTAATACACAAGTGTTGGTTATTGCATGGCAGTTACACTACTGAGTATAACTAGGAAAGAATAATAAGTGGTTTTACCCTTAATTTATATGGCAAAAAGAAAGTGGAGGGAATCCAGAGGTAGTAATCATCAGCTGTTAAACATATTATGTCTATTTATTTATTTAAAACAGTTCTGATAATATATATATACATGTGTAAAGTACTAGTAATTTCTAGACTAGAGAAAGAAAAGCACTTACTTACAGCTGTTTCTGCCAAGACGTCACAGTACCTCTCACAGTACCTCACATGTTATTTCCATCTTTTCAATGTACTGTAGTGATCTGTAGATAAAATTAGGGTACTTGGGTGTGTCTCTAGGATTTGTTAGAAAGTTTATAAGATAGTCCAAGAAGTTCAGAGGGCTAATATATGCATATATATATATATATATATATATATATATATATATATATATATATATACAAACCCTTACATACATACATACATATATGCATGTACACACTTATAACAGAATCAGTTATTAGTAGGTGTAGTAGAATATTCTTATTAGAGAATGCATAAAAAGAGAAAGAGAAATGATAGTATAATCGAAGTAAATATTGGAGTTTGAGAGGGGTACAGTTTTTATAGAAATGAAAAGGCACATAAAAGGAGAAATACATATATATACATACGTATACACATATATATATATATATATATATATATATATATATATATATATATATATGTGCACACATATACACACACATATTTCATGTGTTAGGAAGGGTGTATTCCTGTAGTGGTTCGTATTCTCCTTGCATATAAATATACACATATACATAAACATGCAATGTGTCTATGGTTGAGGGCCTGAAATCAATGTCTTCATTAAGGGGGTGAAAGTTTATATTAATAGTTATGATAGCAGTTGGTACTAAAGGTAGTAAAGGTAGTAATTCTCTGGGCGTTTACCAAGATACTATATTAGCTGCTGTTATTTCTTCTGTTATTTTTTAACAGAACCTAATGTAGTATCTTGGTAACTGCCTGGAGAATTAGTACCTTTACTACCTTTAGTACCAGCTGCTATCATAACTATTAATATAAACTTTCACCCCCTGATGGGGGTGAAAGACCCTCAACCATAAACACATCGTATGTTTATGCATATGTGTATATCTATATGCAAGGAAAATACAAACCACTGCAGGAATACACCCTTCCTAACACAGGAAATATATATATGTATGTATGTATGTATATATATATATATATATATATATATATATATATATGTATATATATGTATATATATATATATATATATATATATATATATATATATATATATGTATATATATATATATATATATATATATATATATATATATATATATATATATATATGTATATATATATATATATATATGTATATATATATATATATATATATATATATATATATGTATATATATATATATATATATATATATATATATATATATATGTATATATATATATATATATATATATGTATATATATATATATATATATGTATGTATGTATATATATATATATATATATATATATATATATATATATATATGTAGCTCTCCTTTTATGTACCTTTTCATTTCTAAAATACTGTACCCCTCTCAAAATCTAATATTTACTTCGATTATTTTACTTCCATTATTTTACTTCGATTTCAATTTCTCTTTCTATGCATTCTCTAATAAGAATATTGTACTACACCTACTAATAGCTGATTCTGTTATAAGTGTGTGCATGTATATATGTATGCATGTGTGTATGTATGTATGTATGTATGTATGTATGCATGTAAGGGTGTGTATGTGCATATGTGAGTGTATGTATATATATATATATATATATATATATATATATATACGTGTGTGTATATATATTCATATATATGCATAAATTAACCCTCTGAACTTCTTGGTTTATCGTATAAACTATCTGACGAAGCCTAGAGACACACCCAAGTATCCTAATTTTATCTACAGATCACTACAGTACACTGAAAAAATGTAATAACATGTGTGGTACTGTGACCTTTTGGCAGAAACAGCTGAAAGAAACTGCTTTTCTTTTTCTATTCTAGAAATTACTAGTACTTTACACGTGTATAAATATATTATTAGAATTGTTTTAAATTAATAAATAGACATAATATAATGTCTAACAGCTGATGAATACTACCTCTGGATTATCTCCATTTTCTTCTTGCCATATATATATGTATATATACACGTGTATGTATATATATATATATATATATATACATATACATATATACATATATATATATATATATATATATATACATATACATATATACATATATATATATATATATATATACACATATACATATATACATATATATATATATATATATATATATATACATATACATATATACATATATATATATATATATATATATACATATACATATATACATATATATATATATATATATATATATACATGTGTATATGTATATATACATGTATATACGTATATATATATATGTAATATATATACATACCATATGTTACATATATATATATATATATATATATATATATATACGTATATATATATATATATATATATATATATATATATATATATATATATATATATATACGTATATATATATATATATATATATATATATATATATATATATATATATATATATAATAATAATAATATTAGGGACAAAATCCAAAATTACAGGTAAAAAACTCAATTAAAATCAATTTATAAAAAATTAAAATTAAATTGAGCCTTATAGATAAAGTATATATAAAATATATAGTTTTAGGAAAAATAACCAATTTTCAAGAACTCATCGATGAAAATCCACTATCACATATACAAAAATTAATAATTAAAAGCACAATAAATGAGTATAATATAAAGTAAAGTAAATATCATAAGATAAATATAATAAAAAGATTACACGTGTTTCATAACCAATTTTCAAATAGAAAAGAAATTTAAATCGATTAAAATCAATTGAAATTATCGAAAATAAGTTCTATTCAAAAATATAGCTACTCGCTCGAAAATCCTACGGAAGCCAGTCAGGCGGTACTGGCAATGGCCACGCTCAAAATGGTGCATCTTATGTGCCACCCGTACAAGAGCCAGTCCAGGGGCACTGGCAACGATCTTACTTGCCTTGCCGAGTCTTCTCACGCACAGCACATTTCCAAAGGTCTCGGTCAGTAGTCATCGCCTCGGTGAGGCCCAATGTACGAAGGTCTTGCCTCACCACCTCAGCCCAGGTCTTCCTGGGCCTACCTCTTCCACGGGTTCCCTCAACTGTTAGGGTGTGGCACTTTTTCACGCAGCTATCCTCATCCATTCTCACCACATGTCCATACCAGCGCAATCGTCTCTCTTGCACACCACAACTGATGCTTCTAATGTTCATTTATTGTGCTTTTAATTATTAATTTTTCTATATGTGATAGTGGATTTTCATCGATGAGTTCTTGAAAATTGGTTATTTTCCCTAAAACTATATATATATATATATATATATATATATATATATATATTACCCGTCAGAGTGTAAGTATCTTGAGAGAAAAGCTGAACATTAGAAGCATCAGTTGTGGTGTGCAAGAGAGACGATTGCGCTGGTATGGACATGTGGTGAGAATGGATGAGGATAGCTGCGTGAAAAAGTGCCACACCCTAACAGTTGAGGGAACCCGTGGAAGAGGTAGGTCCAGGAAGACCTGGGCTGAGGTGGTGAGGCAAGACCTTCGTACATTGGGCCTCAGCGAGGCGATGACTACTGACCGAGACCTTTGGAAATGTGTTGTGCGTGAGAAGACTCGGCAAGCCAAGTAAGATCGTTGCCAGTGCCCCTGGACTGGCTCTTGTACGGGTGGCACATAAGATGCACCATTTTGAGCGTGGCCATTGCCAGTACCGCCTGACTGGCTTCCGTAGGATTTTCGATCGAGATCGTTGCCAGTGCCCCTGGACTGGCTTGGGCGGGTGGCACATAAAAGACACCATTTCGAGCGTGGCCGTTGCCAGTATCGCCTGACTGGCCTTCGTGCAGGTGACACGTAAAAGCACCTACTACACTCTCTGAGTGGTTGGCGTTAGGAAGGGCATCCAGCTGTAGAAACCCTGCCAAATTTAGATTGGAGCCTGGTGTTGCCATCCGGTTTCACCAGTCCTCAGTCAAGTCGTCCAACCCATGCTAGCATGGAAAGCAGACGTTAAACGATGATGATGATGATGATGATATATATATATATATATATATATATATATATATATATATATATATATATATATATATATATATATATATATTTATATATATATATATATATAAAATATATAGTTTTAGGGAAAATAACCAATTTTCAAGAACTCATCGATGAAAATCCACTATCACATATAGAAAAATTAATAATTAAAAGCACAATAAATGAGTATAATATAAAGTAAAGCAAATATCATAAGATAAATATAATAAAAAGATTACACGTGTTTCATAACCAATTTTCAAATAGAAAAGAAATTTAAATCGATTAAAATCAATTGAAATTATCGAAAATAAGTTCTATTCAAAAATATAGCTACTCGTCAGATCGTAAGTAGAACAATAATTAGATATATATCTCAACCAACAATAAGTACCAAATGAATTAATATGAAATACTTATTATATAAAGATAGAAAAATTATTTAAAAAATATCATAATATCAAAATAATAACCATTCAATAATCATCCCTTCATCCATTATAATAACATGTATATTATATACAAAACACATCTTACATAAATTATCATTGTTTTAAATACAAGTTGAACGAAGTTTAAGTTTAAAATAATAATGAAGATAAAATTAGTACATATTTAACCGGTGTAATAGTTAAAGCTATACTATTTAAAGCTAAAGACGTTTATTTAATTATAATTAAAGATCAATTGAATAATAGAAAAATACAAGATTATTTATTTCTACAAACGTAATAATAAAAAATATGAATGAAAAAATTATGAATGGAAAAAATTATGAATGAAAAAATTAGGAAAGAAAAAATTATTAAGAATAAAAGGTTAAACTTTATATATATATACAAAGTTTTGATTTAAAAAAAAAACTTTAACGATATTATAAACTATAAAGATTAATAATTAATCAAATAATATTAATCAAAAATAATCGAAAATATATCAACACTATTCCAATCGAAGTTCTAATATTATGTTGAAATGAAACTATAACTTCTAAATAATTTAGTGTTAAATAAGTTATCTATTAAAATAATCTATAAAGAACCAAATGAATAGTATAAAAACAAGAATACATATTATTTTCAAATAGTAGAAAATCTTTAGCAAAGTGAAAACAGTACTTATCCAAATTTTTCCGTAATTCAAACTGAAAACTAAGACGTTATCTAATAGCTATAGCGTTTTAAGCAAGAGTTCGCGCGAAAATTCTATGTTAAAAACGAACGTTAAATAGAGAATAGAATACGAAAGCATGAATGAAATAATAATACTTAAATAAATGAATGAAAAATTTAAAATTTATATAACTAACAACTTAAAAAGAACAAAAAACTATAGTTATCTTATAAAACATATTAATAAATATTAAATTCTAATATATAATAAATAAATAAAAATATTAATAGTCGTAAATTAAATAATATTATGAAATAAACTAAAATACTACTATTGATTTAGTCTTATCAAAATCGTAGTGTCATTGTAATATAAAACCTTAAACTTACTAAAATATTAACCTACCAATAAAAACAAAATATAGCTACTAGAATAATTAAATAGATACCCCAACACACACCCTAATACATACATAAATATATACATACATACATACACATATACATATATATATATATATATATATATATATATATATATATATATACATATATATACATATATATATATACATACATACATACACACACACATACATACATACATACACACATACATACATACACACATATATATATACACTTACATGCATATACAAATATACATACTTATATATAAAAAACATATAAACATATATATATAAACATATATATATATATATATATATATATATATATATATATATATATATATATATATATATATATATATATATATATTTATTATTTTGTTTAAAAGAGTTCCAACACTGTCTGTTTTTTATGTTTTATTTATATTCCTGCAAAACCAATGTGGGATATAGAATATGGAATATACAATATATAATATAATATACAATATATAATATAAAATAAAAATGGATGGTACAATGAAATAAAGTATTGAATGTCTTATTGAATATATGGAATATGTCTTATTGAATAGATGAGATATTGAGTGTTCAATATAAAGGATTAAATATATAAAGGCGAATATGTATTTTCTATACCCTGTGGTATTTCATCATGGCCGGTATGACAGATTTTAACAGACTGTAATAGGTTGGTTGGTTTTCTGTCTTTTATACTAATTCCTTTGGACAGCAGCAGTATGTGTTTGGCTATTTTTAGAATTGATGTCAAATTTATTTTTAGAAATGATGACATTTGAGAAATTGTTTTGTGTTTGGGTTGTAGGGATAAGATTTTTAAACCCCAGTAGGTATTTGGCTGTTCTTAGAAATGATGCCAAATTTATTTTTTCGAAATGATGACATTTGAGAAATTGTTTTGTGTTTTGGTTGTAGGGATAAGACTTTTAAACCCCAGTAGGTGTTTGGCTATTCTTAGAAATGATGCCAAATCTATTTTTAGAAATGATGATATTTGAGAGATTTTTTGTGTTTTAGTTATAGGGATAAGATTTTTAAACCCCAAGTAAGATAAATTTAATCATTGTTTGTTAAGAGTGGGTTTGAATTTCTTAATAAAGTCCTTTTCTTTGCATTTTCTCTCAATTTCATTCCGGTTGTAAAGTTTATGGAATGGAAATATAATAAAAGTTTGATGACCACGTTACATATATATATATATACATACACATATAGATATATATATATGTATATATATATATAGACATATATATATATATATATATATATATATATACAGATATTTACATATATATATATATATATATATATATATATATATATATATATATATATATGCACAAAGATATGTATATATATATATATATATATATGTAGTGAAAGTATTAAAAGTGAGACTATATAAAAGAGAAACAATATAAAAGTGAAACTATTTATAACTGTTACTCCATTGAAGTTTTCATTTTTATTCTTCGAGTTTTGAGACACAATATGGGACCTGTGCCAATTTTGCATTGTTTTAATCCAAAAATATTGCATGTTGACACTCCTGGGGTCCCGTAGTATTACCATGTAAAATTTGATTTGTTTTGGCTGAACAGTCAGTTGGGAACAGTCAGAGATACAAAGGATTTTATGTATAGATAGAGAGACTAACAATAAGGTAGCTACTGTATAATCATTTCACCTGTTAAAAAATAGGAAGCAAAATCTCACTTAAATCCTGCCCTTCTAACTTACAGTAGACACACATAGGATATTGCAAATGCAAACAGAATGTCTGAGTTTTAAAAAAATTGTCATAATGGATTGAATACCTTTAATTATATGTCTTCTTTGTCAAGATTAACCTGGTTGTTAAACAACGATTAAAGAATAAATACAAAACAAAAGGATACCTGAAGATATGTTATACAAGTTGTAATCATATTTTTAATAGTTATAATTTATGAGATATTAGACAACTGCTATTTGTTAAATATGTACAATTTAATGTTAAATTTAATAATGAAATATTTACTAAAGCAAATTAATGTAATTAATAGTATTAATTCAAATAATCACAACAGCTAAGAAATACCATTTTACATATTATAAGAATTATAACTTTAAGAATTTAAGTATTATAAAGTCCATAACTGATTACTATTGTAATTTGAGGGTAAGCAAAGAAAGCATTGTCTAAAATTCTGGAATGCTAAAAGTAATGAGAAAATCATGTGTAGTATAATGGTTTTTTTACATTGCTAACAATGAACCCCATCTGATATCAGAATTAATGAATAAACATTTACAAAATGCCAATGAATAACACCATATTACAAGGATAAGTAAGCTGACATTTTACTCTATCATTTTGTTTTGAAAGCTCAGATTAATCATAACTTGCTTTTTTGGTTTTTTAGAATATTACAAGAAAATAGATTCAGCAATCTATAAAACATTGATATTTCTTTTTATAATATTTTAGTAATATTTTCCAAGAAGACTAAAGAATAAAAGTGTATCATTGTGAGATCATAGAAGTGTGTTTGTTTGGCACATTGATTGAATGAACAGAGCATGTATTTAACTTATTTGTTTGTATCGTGCATTAGTAATTGTTTTATTATATTTCTGAGGATAACCAACAGATTGAACTCATCATCATCATCATCATCATCGTTTAACGTCCGCTTTCCATGCTAGCATGGGTTGGACGACTTGACTGAGGACTGGTGAAACCGGATGGCAACACCAGGCTCCAATCTAAATTTGGCAGAGTTTCTACAGCTGGATGCCCTTCCTAACGCCAACCACCTGCACTTCAATTTTCCTTTCTCTTAACATATGGCCAGTTTCTTTTGTTGCTATCAAAAACTCAATAAGAATTATATTCAATATATGAAATATGTAATTTATTCTCCTAGAATTGGTGGTGTACACACACACACAAACGCATGCACTTGCATTATGCATTTTGTTTGTGTTTGAGTATGTGCACATAATTATGAAGTTTTGCATTTTTCACATATTTTGAATCCAAACTTGGTCGGTGGATTTATGAATTCATAGGATTGTGTATTCATAAGTTTGTGTATATATCTACTCTGTGTATTATGTGATGTCAAGAATACGTGTAATGAGTTGGGGAGGCAACTGTAGGTAACTTTAACCATATTTCTATTGAAGATTTTGTGGTATTTATGTGTGGTATTTATGTGTGGTATTTATGTGAGTGGTATTTATGTGGTGATTTTTGAGTTTTAGCAATTTTCTAGCTATTTAGTGGCTACTTCCATACTACATGGGAAATTCCATGAGATTTTCTTCTGCTTACTTCGTTTTGGTCTATCTACATTTGGTTCAGCATATTTTATGCTTAAAGTTGGACCTTTCTAATGCAGTGATGAATTATGGAGCAGTTTTTCTGAAAGTAGCTTTATCAGCAGACAGGTTAGAAACGTGCTTATATAAGTTATCTATATTTGGTTTATGGTAGGGCTTAAATTTGCCTGTACTAATATTCATATTAGTGTCTTGGAAATTGTAGTTCGTAAGTATTAATTCTAGTTCTTAGGTTCAGTTGTCTACGTGTTCAGCATAATTGCTTTCCTATTTTATCTATATCATGTCCATTTTTGTTATGTATCACTGCAAGAGTGTTGTCAATAGATAACCCTATATCTGCATCTGTTATGTCTTTTTGAAGAAAATTTGAGATATAAAAGCCAACCAGATCTGCTATATCTGCACCATCATAGATCCCCATAGGGACATCAAATAGCTCATCACCCATTCTTTTCACCCAATAGGAACTGTCACAAAAAAGTAATGACTTCCTTGAATTCTTTGTTAGGTCTATATCATTATTAGTGACAGTTACATTTGCTTTACTAAACTCAGGTGCTTTTTGAAGCAGGATTTTGGAGATTGAGGAGTAAGACTCCACAATATCAAACTGGATGAATTTGGATTTTGGTTTATCTTCAATATTCTTGAACCATTCAATGGTTTCCCTGCTACATATTCATTCAGTAGAGTTTGAGGAGGCTCTGAAGTGTCTTATGATGTTGTCTAATATAGATTTGCTAATAATATCTCGCTAGCTTTTTGGGGGATTTATCAATCTGCAGCTAGGGTTTTGCGTAAAATTGTCTTTGTGGTCTTCCAGGGCTACAAAACGTTTTTGTGGGGTGAGTCATTCTATTCTACTTTGATTTTAAGTTTCATAGCCAAATTGTTTGCTTTAACAATGATTAAATTATAAATGTTGGGGTTCCTTTTCTTATATGTTTTGGTTATGTTATCATCTAGCAGCTTGTTATATATGCCGTTATCTACCTCGGGAACATTTTTTTGTTTTATCTATTTTTATAAATATGTTAAAAGTTTCAAGAAATATTTCTAGTTTGTGTAGGAAGCTTTTGGATCTATGGTTGAATTTGACACTTTTAACTAATTTTATGAAGTCATCTTCAAATCCATCTAGATCTTTAATGTTGCAGTAGGTTTATGGAAGATCTAAAATCAGAACTCCTCCAAACGAAGGCAGGACGTAACTTTTATCACAAAAGTAAGCTTCCCATTTCCTTCTCTTCAGGACGTTTTTTGTTTTATTGATGAGATGCATGATATAGACTTTCCTTGGTGGTATAGGAATATTCTTCACTGATGTTTTCACTTCGTGTTTTTTTTTCGAGGTTGTTTTGATTCTATCTTCATGTTTAGTGCTCATCTGGTGTTTAAGAATGCCAGGAGTGACATTATTGTACACACACACATATATACACACAAATACACAGACACATGTGAAGGCAAGCGGCCCAGTAGTATTGCCCTCGTGATTGCAAGATTGAGGTTTGATTCCTAGAGCAGAAGTGCATTGTGTTCTTGAGTAAAACATTTCATTTCACATTGCCCCAAATCACTCAGCTGTAAATCGGTAACCCTGTGATGGATTGTCATTCCATTCAGGAGCAATGACAATCTGCTAGCCTAGCCAGTGGGATGGCATCATTTAAAAGCTAAAACAAGGCAAAGTACATAGTGACCTATAATCAGGTCAATACTGGGGTACCTTGATATATATATATATATATATATATATATATACATATATAGTATGAAGGCGTGTGGCTTAGTGGTTAGGGCATTTGGCTCATGATTGTAAAGTCGTGAGTTCAATTCCCGGTGACGCAGTGTGTCCTTGAGCAAGACACTTTATTTCACGTTGCTCCAGTGCACTCAGCTGTATTTCAAAGGGCCAGCCTTGTCACACTGTGTCATGCTGAATCTCACTGAAAACTACGTTAGGGGTACATGTGTCTGTGGATTGCTCAGTCACTTGCACGTTAATTTCATGAGCAAGCTGTTCCATTGATCGTATCAGCTGGGACCCTTGTCGTCGTAACCAACAGAGTGCTCCTATATATATAGTATGCACACATTATCATCATCATCCATGCATACATATAGGTATCTGTGTGCGTGTGTGTGTGCATATATATATATATATATATATATGTGTGTGTGTGTGTGTGTGTGTGTGTGTTTGTGCTATATATATACTTGTATATAGATATACTCACATAAACACACACACGTATGCACACATGTATAATGCAAATATATGTGCATATATAAGAATATGTGTGTATAGATGTATATATATATATGTGTGTGTGTGTGTGTGTGTGTGTGTGTGTGTGTGTGTGTGTGTGTGTGTGTATCTCTATATACAAGTATATATATAGCACAAACAGCTGTAAGCTAATGATGTTCATAAGATAATTGTTTGTTCCTTTGTCATCTCATTTTTATTTTATATTTATATTTATATGTATATATGTTCACAATACCTATACATGTTGCTTTGAACAAGGCTAAATAGATACAAAAGCCAGAATAGTAATAAACAGTTAACTGGAGTAATTAAAAAAAAATTGAACTATTTATAGTGATTCTGATGTTACAAAATTTGTAGTTCAAAGTTATTATGTTAAATTTGAAAATTTTTTATCCAGTCACTGATTTCCAAAGTTATTTTATTAGAACTATCTATGCAGTTGTACAAAAGCCACAAATTATATGAACAACTTGTAGAAAAATATATATAAAATATATCTTGCAGCTATAAATTCTTTACAAAACAGAAGTTTTCAGTGTTCCCTGAAGCAGTCATTATTAATGAGTAATGACATTCATTAGATATGACAAAAGAGTCAAAATATTTCAAAATCTTTGTCACCATGATATAGCAATCCTTTACAATCACCTTTCTTGCTCTATCTTGGAAACTAGTGATTCAATTTAAATTCTGAGCAGAGTATTTGTATTGGAATTGAAATAATGATACTCATGCTGGGAAGAAAATAAAAAGGTGATGTGTATTTGCAAGAATTTTGATTTTCTACTGTTTCAACTTACTTAAACAATCAGAAAATATATGAACATTGCTGATTTACAAAGATCCATCCAATGAATATATGAAGAGGTTTGTCTGACACACTAACTATATTATGTAAATAACTAAACAAACGTGAAACACCATAGTACACAATACTATATAAACTTGAAAATTAATTAATTTTTTTCTGTACAGGAAATCTCCCTTCAATATGAAATAAAATGATATAAAAATGTCATAGCTTTAACTATAGAGCTGGATAAGGAATGAACTAGATGTTTATTCTATTGATAAACTATTTATCAATTTGTCGATTTAGTGTCATCTGTGAGCTGTATTTTTAGCCTATATTGACCTAAATGTTGTTGATTTTGTAATCTATTTTAAACAAACACCATAGAATCCTAAAATATAATTCAGATTCTTCCTGCCAGAAAAAAAGTTAATTCACACCAAAGATTTCTAATAAGAGAGATAGAAAATAATTCGGAGGGATAACAATTTTATTGCTGTTAAATCTTCTTTTCACTTCCTCAAGATACAATGTAATATTTACAATAGAGATTTAAAGTAACTGGCAGATGCAGAAATATGAGAGTTGAACAAGAATATCAACAATCGATATTGTCCATTCATCCTATGATCCCTTGTGGCCTACTTCAGTTAGAGCATGATAGAAACTGAAGACTCTATTTCAATTTGTTGACGACCGCTTGCAAATTTAATATGAACTGGACACAACTATTAGCTGATTTCAATGATATTCTTATATGGCTTTGCAAAGAAACTAATTAGTTGATCTGTGGTCATCTATATATTAGCTTTCAGATAATGAATAATAAACAATGAAACTGAAATAAGACACCTTCAATAATAATATAGGTTTCTTGTGATCTTGCATTAATTAATTATATTATTTAGAGAGAGGAAACTTAAGGCAATATCATGTGAACAAATTTGGCTGTTGGACAATTTACTATCTACAAAAGGAATCACTTGAATAAGGATGAGTGATGTAACTTCCTTGCAAATACAATGAATACAAGAATCAAAGACAAGAATTTAATTTCAATGCTAAAATAATTTAAACAAGACAGAAATAGTTGATGAGCTACTTATAATCATTACATTTAGAAAAATTAATAATCCATGATAAGAGAAATAATTTTATAAATTGGTAATTACAGCATGGAAGACATATAGTAGTCATTTAAAGACACACAAAAACTATTAACTTCATTTAATCCTTCATCATTTGGTGTCAAAATTTTCGTTGCAGTCTCTGCAACCTGTTCATTGATAGAGTTCTATTACAATTTGTCTGAGATGAGGCCTTAATGTTGTAAACCTATTTTTTTCTTCATCGATATAGGTCAAATGTTATCATCTGGTGCTCATAGCAGGTCTGTTAATTTGGCTTTTAGTTGAAATTCATGTACTCCCTTTTCCTTCCTTCTCTCAGCATGGGTACATCTGGCATTGTGCAATCTTGCAGAACCAGGAATTTATGACTTCAAAGGCAAGAATCTAACAGACCACAGAACAGAGATAATAGAGAGAAGGATTGATGCAAACTGTATAAGAGGGTAGGAGTGGTTGTAGTATCAACAACGATAGTAGTAGTAGTAGCAGAAACAGCAGCAGCAGTGGCAATCGTTGTAGTAGTGGTAGTAGTAGCAGCAGCAGCAGCTACAGTGGAGAGGTGTATAAGTTGTAGTAACAAATATAGTAAAACCCAATAATTTACCCAAATAACAAAAATTCTAAAAGAGAATAATTATTAGTAATTACTTATTAGTAATTAAATAATTAAATAAAAGGATAGATAAAGAAATTAAAAACAAATAAGTAACAGGATAGATAAAGACACTAAATAATAATAATCTTTTCTAATATAGGCACAAGGCCTGAAATTTGGGGGGAGTGGATAGTCAATTACATCGATCCCAGTGATTCACTGGTATTTAATTTATTGACTCCCAAAAGGATGAAAGCAAAGTCGACCTCAGTGGAATCTGAACTCAGAACATAGCAACAGACGAAATAATGCTAAGCATTTCACCCCACGTGCTAATGATTCTGCCAGCCTGCCTCCTTTCATTAAATAATAATAATGGTAATAGTTCCTTTTCAATTTTAGGCACAAAGCCAGCAGTTTTGAAGGGTAAGGACAAGTCCATGACATTGTCACAATATTTGACTGGTACTTTATTTTATAACCCCTGAAAGAATGAAAGGCACAGTTGAACATAGAGTTTGAGTTTAAAATGTAAAAACCGCAGAAAAAATGTCTCTATGCATTTTGTCCAATGCACTCATGATTGTGCCAGCTTGCTATCACCACCACCACCACAACAACAATAATAATAATAGTAATCCTTCCTACAAAAGGCACAAGGCCTGAAATTTGGTGGGAGGAAACAAGTTGGTTACATCGACCTTAGTGTTTCACTGGTACTTAATTTGTTCACTCTGAATTTGAACTCAGAACACAAAGACAGACGAAATGCTGATAAGTATTTTTCCCAGCATGCTAACGATTTTGCCAGCTCACCACCTTAATGATAATAATAATCATAATTCTTTCTACTGAAGGCACAAGGCCTAAAATTTGAGGGGAGGGGACTAGTCAATTACACCAACTCCAGTATTTCACTGGTACTTCATTTATCGACCCTGAAAGGATGAAAGGCAAAATCAACTGTAGCAGAATTTGAACTTAGAATATAGTGATGAGAAAAATACCATTAAGCACTTCATCCAGTGTGCTACTGATATTCTGCCAGCTCGCCATCTTACTAATAAAAATAATAATAATAATAATAATAATCCTTTCTATTATAAGCACAAGACCTGAAAAGGGCTAGTTGATTACATTGTCCCAGTGTTTAACTAGTACTTATTTTATCAACCCCAAAAGGATGAAAGGCAAAAATCTATCTCAGCAGCATTTGAATTCAGAACATAAAATCAGAGAAATACTGCTTAAGCATATTTGTCTAATGTACAAATAATTCTATCAACTCACCACCTTAATAATAATAATAATAATAATAATAATAATAGTAGTAATAATAATTTTCATCATTCTCATCATTTAGCATCTGCTTTCCATACTGACATAGGTTAAACAGTCTGACTGAAACTGCTAAGCTGGAGGGCTACACCAGATTCCTGTCTGATTAATACCAACAACTTCCTAATACCAACAACTCCAAGAGTGTAATGGATGCTTTTTATTTTCCACTGACGTGGGTTGCCATTTACATGGCACTGGCATCAGCTACAAAAACAATTTCACTTGGCTTGATGGGTTTTTCAAGTCCGGCATAGCGCCAAAAGTCTCAGTCACTTATTGCCTCTGTGAGGTCCAATGCTCGAAGGATGCATCTTACATGCCACCAGCACAGGTGCCGGTTGCATAGCACTAGCATCAGCCATGACTACAATTTCACTTGGCTTCATAGGTCTTCTCAAGCATGGCATTATTTCAAATTTTGACACAAGATGTTTCTGGCCAAGCTAAGGAGGCAAACTTTTTATAATAGCTCTGCAGGGCACTCCATTCCCATTTCCCTTGTATCTTTCAGTATCTTCTGACACCACTCCTGAGGCTCCAGCAATAATTGACACAATCTTCACCTTTTATCATCTTCAACAGTTGACCTATTTTGTATTTAAGAGGGTGGTATATGTCATCTTTCTTACTTTCCTCTTCAACTATCCTTGGGTCTCTTGCCTTCCTTCTTAATTATCCATGGGCTGCTGTTATCATTTATTATTATTATTATTATTATTGTTCAGTAGTTTTATTTTTATAACGTGCTTTCACTTCACTACCGAGCGCAGCTCTGTGCGCCTTGGGTATGTGCTGTGGTTTGCTGTGGTGCTCTTATGTTTACTGTATTGAAAGTGTTTTGCGTAGAATGTGCGCAGTACCCAGTAGTGCAATTTTCTGTATGTTATATATATTTGTAAGTCCTGATGTTTTTGTTATGTATTTGTCTGAATATTTTTTTATTATACCTAAGGCACCTACTATGATAGGAATTGTTTCTGTTTTTAGATTCCACATTCGAGTTATCTCTATTTCCAGGTCTTTGTATTTTGAAAGTTTTTCCATTTCTTTTAGAGAAACGTTGTCATCAGCTGGTATTGATACATCAATTAGAAAGCATTTTTTTTCTTCATGATCTTTGACAACTATATCTGGTCTATTTGCCTTAATTTCTCTATCTGTGTGTATTGGCATATCCCAGAGTATGGTTGCTTTCTCGTTTTCTGTGACCTTTTCTGGCGTGTGTTTATACCATCTTTTTTCTGTTGTTATTCCATAGTGTTGGCATAGCTTCCAGTGTATATAGGTCCCAGCTCTGTCGTGTCTGTGAATATATTCCTTCTTAACCAGGACTGGGCAGCCAGAGATAATATGATTTATTGTTTCTTGTCCATCTCCACATATTCTACAGTTACTTGTTATATTTCTTTTCATTATGTGTTTTTGGTAATTTCTGGTGGGGAGGCTCTGGTCTTGTGCAGCAATTAAAAATCCTTCAGTCTCTGCTTTGAGTCCTGAGCTTCTCAGCCATTGCTGGGATTTTTCTCTGTCTATTTCTTTCGCATTTAGTTTAGCCCAGTATTTACCATGTAGGGGCTTTTCTTGCCATCGTTTTATCATGGTCCGTTGCTGTTCTAGTTTTAGTTTGGACTTCATTTGTTTTATAGCTTTTGTTGTTTCTTCTTCTTCTTCTTCTTCTTCTTCTTCTTCTTCTTCTTCTTCTTCTTCTTCTTCTTCTTCTTCTTCTTCTTCTTCTTCTTCTTCTTCTTCTTCTTCTTCTTCTTCTTCTTCTTCTTCTTCTTCGTATTTGTTAGGTAGATTGATTTCTTGTTTGTATTTGTCAGCTTCCTTAAATACTGAAAACAGTTTTTTGTTTTGCTCGTGTTTTGTGGCTATTTGTATTAGTTTCCCTTGCTTCTGGAGTAGGTATTTTTGCAGTCCTATGGTGGTTATTTTATAATAGTTTTCTAGCTGTATAAGACCCCTGCCACCTTCTGTGCGTTGTATATATAGCCTTTCTATGTCAGATTTTGGGTGGTGCATCCTATATCCTGTCATTATTTTTCTTGTTTTCCTGTCTATTTTACATAGTTTGTTTAGTGTCCAGTTAAGGATGTTGTAGCTGTACCTTATAACTGGGACAGCTAAAGTGTTGATACCCATTATCTTGTTTTTAGCATTGAGCTCTGTTTTTAGTATTGATCTAACTCGTCTATAGTACTCTTTCTTTATTTTTTCTTTCATTTGTGTATGTTGTATCCTATCTAGTTCATTGACTCCTAAATACTTATATGGTCTAGTTCTCTTATTTCATTGGCTTTATCTAGTGTTATATTGCTACTTTTAACTAACTTTCCTCTTTTCAGGGTTGCTTTGGCACATTTTTCTAATCCGAATTTCATATCTATTTCCTTGGTAAAGCCGTGTACTGTCTGTAGTAGTGTTTCTAGCTCTTTGTCGTTTTTTGCATATAATTTTAGGTCGCGAGCTGGCAGAATTGTTAGCACACCAGGTGAAATGGTTAACCATATTTTGTCTGTGGTTATGTTCTGAGTTCAAATTCCGCTGAGGTCAACTTTGTCTTTCATCCTCTCAGGGTTGATATATTAAGTACCAGGGAAATAATGGGGTCGATGGGATCGACAGTCCCCTTCCCTATAGTATCCAGGCCTTGTGCCTATAGTAAAATTATTATTATTATTACAAAGGTGGTGAGCTGGCAGAATTTCATCCATCTTTATGTTCTGAGTTCAAATTCCACTGAGGTCAACTTTGCCATTCATCCTTTCAGGATCGATGAATTAAGTACCAGTGATACAGTGGGTCAATGTAATTGACTAGCTCCCTCCTCCACAATTTCATGCCTTATGCCTATAGTAGAAAAGATTATCATTATTAATTATCATTATTATTTTGTCCATTATGAAAGACTGTCAGATAGTTCTTAATTACCAGTTATTCTTTACTTGAAAGCAGGCAATAACAAATCACAAAAGGTTTCAAGTAGTGCCTTCTCCTGTGACTCAAAGAGACAGTACTCTCCTTAGAATGCAAGCTGAACCTAACAATGCTGTCTTCTGGATCACCTCAAGCCTGACAGCAATTCCAATATTCTTAATATTTTTTTAAAAGCCCTTGGAAACTGCACCTAACGCTCCAGTTACCACTGGTATCACCATTACTTTCCTCATGCCCCATAACTTTCCTATTTCATCCCACTGTGGCTAGTATTTCTCAATATTTTGTTTCCTAACCTTTCACCCTCGAATTGCCTGGTATTGCAACATCTATTATCTTTACTTCTTTTTCATCTTTATAAATGAGCATGATTCTGCTTGCTTCACCTCTGTGACTTGGTTACACTGCATGTTGAAATCCCAGAGTATTTTGTAATGTTCGTTTTCCATTAATCCCTCTGGTTTGTGTTCATACCCTTGTTCAGCTCTCTCGAGGTTTACTTTACCGCACAACAGCCAGTGGACACTAATGCCTCAGTGGACCCTTTTAATTCTCCTTTCTGCAGCCATTGCCAGGTTCTATTCCAAACAATATCATCTTTATTCTTCAAGAACTGGCTGTGCATTTTCTTGGCCTGCCAAATTTTCTTCCTCTGCTCTCTCTGACCTTTCTTAAATTGTGTTGGATCTACAGCTTCGTTCCCTTTTAAGGTTCCCTGCACTTCCACTGCTTCAATCATTTCTCCTTTACTTCCCTTGATATACCAAGCCAAGCTATTTTCCTTTTCCCTTACACAACCTTTACAACACATTAATCCCCATTCTCTTTTTTTCCTCTTTACATACAATCTTGACACATCATTTTTGGGGTGTAGTCCCTCCTTTCATTGTCATTAAATTATATGTTCTCCAGTCTATCTCTTGTAATTCATGCTTCTTCCAAGATAATATTCTTGCCCCATATCTCATCAAAGGATCGGCCCACGTGTTAATTACTCTAATCTTATAGTGGCTTGTTAGCTTTGATAGGAGCACAAGCTGAGTTCTACTCAAATACTCTTTCCTGCATTTCTTTCATCTTGTGTTCACTCATCTTATCTCTTTCAATGATATCCAAGCATTTATATCCTTCCTCTCTGATTTCCTTTATTGTTTCATCACTTTCCAGCTTGATCCCATGGCTTTTACTGATTTTGCCCATTTTGAGAGTCATTACACCACATTTCTTGATCCTAAATTCCATGCCAATATTATTATTATTATTATTATTATTATTATTATTATTATATACCTTATTATTATACCTTAGTGACACTAGTTTCAGCTCTTTATATCCAGAGCTCAAATCCTGCCATTGTCAATTTTGCATTTTATTTTTTGTGGGCAATAAAATAAAATGTCATCAAGTGCTGGGGTTAATTTAATTGACTTGTCATTATCACTAATATTATTGATAATGTCATTCATTTGTAAAACTCAAGGTATCATCATTATATCCCCAATCAAGGTATTTTAATGAAATTTTGGTAAATATATCTGTCAAAATGAGATGTCACTGTTATTTTCATTTTTGCGTAATTTAGATGACAATTTATTCACCGCACCCTGTATATATATTAAATACTGTATATTATGAACTTATAATTCATCATAATTCAAGTGTCAGCATATTACCTCGATAGAAATTATACTATAACTAATTCTTGAATGAGCTATGTTAGGTGTGTAGATGTTATTAATTATATATATTTATTGCTTATATCTTGCTTCTAACTGTATTGTATATTTATCTTATGATTATGCTGTACATGTACTGTAATAAATATAATTCTTTTCAAAAGGAGCACCATCTGTACCAGTGCATTTGTACTCTTAACTTTAAAATCAAATTGCTAGTGAATGTAGTTGAAGATTTTTATGTTATTTTATCCTCAATCATATAGCTTTCAAGTTTTGTCTTTACTTACCAAGCTTCTAATAGTTTGCAACTAAATAAAACCAAAATAATTATTCTGACACTTTCACTCTATATATAACCAAAAGAATTGTGAGAGGTTTATTTCATTACCTTTTCAATATACGTTGCTATCTTTAGTTTATTGTGGCTCATTTATGTACAAGATTTAATAGTGTGACAAATATGCAGTAATCAAAATTAGTATAGGGTACAATGATTTTATGTTGAAGACAGCAGGTGAGAATGCAAAGTTAAAAGCAATTATCTATATCTCTTAAATCAGTTTGTCATGACTTCAAGCAAGAGTGTTGTCATTGATCCTATATAGCAATATATTATTATTAATAAATGTTATATCATAAAGAGTAATTGATATTTGAGAAAAAGTCAGCAGAGAATGGTAATATGCCAAAGGACAACACAATATATTGTGCAGTTTAAATGATTAAAATTACATCAATCATAAATATTTGATCCTTATATTGTTTCAGAGTGAAAGAGTTCAGCACACGGTACCATTTCTCCAATATTCAAGTGAATAAATATTTCTATCTTTATTTATATATATATATATATATATATATATATATATGAATATATATATATGAATATATATATATATAATAACATAAAATTATTGTCATGCTGTTGTGAAATTTAGTTGTCATTGCATTTAAATAGATATACATAAAAAAAAATTTTAAATTGTATTTGGGAATAAGTTCACTAACATACAAAGACCTCAGTAATATCTTAAATATTAGCATAACACATACACATGTGTGTGTGTATGTGTGTGAGTGTGTATATATATATATATGTGTGTGTGTGCATGTATATGTATGTGTATATATATATATATATATATATATATACATATATATATATATATATATATATATATATATATATATATACAAACACACACACACAAATATATGTATATCTCTGTGTGTATATATGCATGTGTATATGTATACATAGTATATATTTTCATATATACATATAATTATACATGTAGATATATATCATACATGTATTATATATGTGTGTATATACATATATATATATATATATATATATATATATATATATATATATATATATATATATATATATATATATATATATATATATATATATATACACTCACACACATACATACATACATACATACATATATACATGCATACATATGCAAACTACTATGTTCAATCACAAGGAATCCCAGGAGAAGAATATTTCTTTTACCAAAATGATAAAGAACTAATTCAAGTTAATCCCAACAATATTTTAATATTGCTTCTATTTCTGTCTTGTTTCTCATATGAACACTGTTTATTGAATTTGTTTAATTATCTGGCTTGCCACACAATTCTCAGTCTGCTTAAATAAACCGTTGGCGTGATTGTTTTCAAAATCAGTTATTTTTTTTTCTTCTGGCAGTTATTCAGAATATACATAGAATAATTATAGAATTCCTGTGTTTCTGTGTTTGTTTTTATTTATGTTATGTGTATGTGTGTAAGTGTTTCTGTGTGTAAATTTTCTCACTAGAATGTTTAGAATCTACTATCTCTGAATAAGCCATAAGATGAATGCCAATCTTCAGCAAGTAAATCAATAGGATGTCTTTACTACTCTCTGGATTTGTTACACAAACTGTTACTAGGGAAGTCAGCAGAGTTAAATCTCAGTTGCATGCTATTTCAATCCAGTTTTAGTAGCTCGTAAATTCTAGCACCTTTCTAGTTATACCATATTGAATTCTTTATTTTTGACTTTCTTCACAATATTTTCATATTTCAGACTACTTTCCTTTTTGCCATTCTTGAAATTGAAGAAGTTTTCTCCAGCTTTTGTCTTGCACCATTTTCTTTTTATTTTGAATTTAAATATTAATTTATTTTAGATTTTAAAGACTCAATAGTTATTTAGTTGGACAATTTCAAATTATGTTCATATATTTTTGTGCAGATGAAGATTAAGAAAATCAACAGCTTTATATTCTGAACTTAATATATTTCTTTTATAATATAAGAATATACTAGCTTAAATTATAATGTAGAAAATGCTTTTAAGCAACTGTGTATGTATTTTTGTTTTAAAGATGTATGTTTTAGAATACAATGAATAATATTACTTTAGTTTATATGGTGACCAGTATTAATGAAAAATATTTCAAAATACAAGTATAGATGTATGACCTTTTTATTTTCTCTTTTTCAAAGTAATTCAGTTAGTACAGTGAAATTTTAGTTAGGGATATACCAGGGATGAAATAAATGATATAAACCAGTTAGAATAATTTTATTATTTTGCTTGCTGTATAATACAACTGTGCAAAAACTAAATAAGTAGACCAATGCCATGTAAACAATATGTGCCTGACATTTTCAAATTTCAAATAAAAGAATGAGAAGTATAAAAATTTAAATCAGAGTAAATAATGTAATTCGATTTTAAGGTCTCAAACTATCCTAAAAAAAATATATTCTAGATTAGTTTATTCTCTTTTACTTCATACTAAAACATATTGCAATTGCAACATATTTCACCAAAAGATTATTTCATTTGTTTTTTATTCATTTTTTATCCTGTCTAATATTCATAATACAGTTATATAGTAAATGGTAGTCTGGTAGTTCAAATTCTGTATCATTCATCATGTTTGAATTACAAGTTCATAACTTTGCGAACATACTTAGAAAGAAATTCTTTATTTATTTCTTTTAATATTTTAATTATTATTGTTGTATTTTTATTTATAAATTATATCAGTTACTTCAGTACAGAAGTTTGATACCAATAAAAAGTATGAATATTATTTGTAGAAACCCTTGCTAAATTTTCACCTCAGTAAGAAATGTAACAACTGTCAAACAAAAACAATTATTTGTTTAATTATTCATTTATCATTATAGATGAAACCAGAAAAATCAAAATTAATTTAATAATACTATACTATTAATAGATCTAAAAGTGAAAAGACAGGTTAATACCAAAGTATTTTGCTGTTATTGAGTATTTTTTCTTACTGCTATTCAAAGATTTCCAATTAAACCTTTAGATAATCTTTAATCCATAACTTAAATGTAAGATTTGTAAGATATCAAAAGTTCACAGATATTAAAAAGATACTTAACACTGAAAAAAGCAATGTATATTGTTGTGATTTTATTTGTTTTTAAAGCATATAAAACAGAAAATTTGGTTTCTTCGATGCTAGTCCTCTATTAAAGGTTTGGAAATTATTTATTTTCCTTGTATGGTGTTGGACAAATTGCACTTTTCTGTAAATAATATTGGAGTACATTACCTAATCATAAAAGGACGTAATTTATCAAAATGTAAATTAATAGGTTTCGCCTTTTGAAGGCAGGAAATTATAGACTTTAATTTAGTGCAGAATGGGAGAGATCTTTTTGAATTAAACAATTGAAATACTATAAAGTATTAAACTGAGAGTTATTTCATTGGAATCACATGAATAATTTTATAGACTACAGAATATTTTTCTTTAAAAAACAAACAAAAATTTCTTTTGATTAAATAGAATGATTTTTCAGTTATCATCCATAGCTTTTTTAATCACTCTGACAATTAAATTTAGTAAATTTATTGTATAAACATTTTATACACTACACAAATAATTAAATAAATAATATTCATATAATTCTTTTTTTCAAAATTAATGAGAGATAGAAGTTCTTTTGTATTTACTAGTATGTGCATATTACCTACTCTCCATATTATATATTCATTGAACTAGGATCATTTACTTAGCAGATATGACTAAGATAAATATTTACCAATTTAGAACTGAACAAATCAGTTTTTGTGCTATAAATCCATTGTATATCTATAGACAAAAATAAGTGAAACCCTTACAGAATTAAAGCTAGTTAGAAAATAACTCATCCAGGACTAATGCTGTTACTACAACTATTACTACTATTGCTGCAGCTACTACTACTACTACTACTACTACTACTACTACTACTACTACTGCTGCTGCTGCTATTATACAAGAGTTAACTACACCCTCATAAGAGTAAACCATTTTGATACATAAATGAACTATTAAAACAAAGGGCAAAAACGATTACTTCAGTAGTTTTGCTACATAAATGAATTCAAGATTGTTACTATTACCCAACGTCAGCTTCGATTGATCTGAAACTCTGATATGCAAGCAGTTGCCCAGACACAATCCACAGAACTATTGTGATATCCAATGACTCAGCCTAACTGAGGTCCATAAAAGGACACTTATACATCAAACAGTGCATAATCTGTATGATACAGTGTTAGTTTTCAAGATACTTTTTTTACATGGCAGATGCACAGGTGCAATAAACACCGAAGATGTACAGAAAACAAACTCCATCACTTGCCACAGGAAAACTAGAAGTAGTTGATAGTTTCCATTACCTAAGTAACTAAGTCAGTAGTGGGGTTGGATGTTCTGAGAGTGTAGATGCAGGAATAAAATAGCCTGGACAAAGTTCAGAGGACTCCTACCTCTGCTGTTAACAATGTGCCTCTTGCTCAGAGGGAAAGTAGACTATGATGCCTGTGTGTGAACAGCCATGCTATACGGCAGTGAAACATGGGCTGTGACTGCTGAAGACATGTGCAGGCTTGTAAGAAATGAAGCTAGCATGCTCTGCTGGATGTGTGATGTCAGTGTCACACCCTAACAGTGGAGGGTACCTGTGGAAGAGGTAGACTCAGGAAGACATGGGATGAGGTGGTGAATCACGACCTCTGAATGTTAGGCCTCACAGAGGCAATGACAAGTGACTGAGCCCTTTGGAGATATGCTGTGCTTGAGAAGACCTGATGAGCCAAGTGAGATCGTAGTCAAGGCCAATGTCAGTGTTGCATAACTAGCCCATTTAAAAGCACCCTTCGATCGTCAGGCAATATGCTGTGTTGAAGACCTGTTGAACCAAGTGAAATTGTAGTTGTGGCCAATGCCAGTGCTGCCTGACTGGCAACCATGCTAGTGATATGTAAAAAGCATCATTCGAGCATGAATGATTCCAGCACCGCCTGACTGGCACTCATTCTGGTGGTATGTAAAAATCACCATTCAAGCATGGCTGATGCCAGTGCCACCTGACTGGCTCCCATGTTGGTGGTATGTAAAAAGCACCCACTACACTCACAGAATGGTTGACTTTAGGAAGAGCATCCAGCTGTAGAAACCTTGCCAAATCAGATTGGGGCTGGTGCAGCCATCCAGCTTGCCAGTCCTTGGTTAAATTGTCCAACCCATACTAGCATGGAAAGCAGACGTTAAACAATGATGACGATGATACATGTCTGCATATTACTGTATCATCATCCAAATCAGATTGGAGCCTAGTGCAGTCTCGCGGCTTTCCAGTTCTCAGTCAAACCATCCAACCCATGCCAGCTTGGAAAACAGATGTTAAACATCAATGATGATGTTGATGTATGTATGTTTGTATGTATATTACAGTATCCTCATACATCACAAAACTTACTGAATGAAAAAGGCTATACTCATTGATATGTCTTAGACAACATACTGTTACACACACACACACACACACACACACACACACACACACACACACACACATTCTACAATATGTACCACATGCAATACAAAATTATATGCAATTCAATATTTCTTTAGATACTGTAATACAGTAAATTTGTTGTTTTTTTTATAGTTCCTTGTTAAATACAATGGCTAATATCCTCTCTAAGTGGTAATGATCTGGACTATCTTGATTTAAATGTTATGTAGGATGAAACAATTTTTTTAGTTCCATAACACTGTTTTTTAACCATTAGTTTTGTGTGGCTGTATTTTTCAAGTGTTTTCATTACATACAAGGATAATTTTGTGTGTGAAGTGTTGAGATTTTCTACATGTAATGATGTGACATTGAGAAGTGAAATAGCAGCATTACTTTCTGTTTTTTTCTGAAATTGTCATTTTTATTCTTTGATTGTATTTGATTGTATTCTTTGATTGTAAGTATTATGTTGAAAAATACCCTTTTAAAGCCCTGTTCCTTTCAGTGTAATGTTGTCACTTTCAAATTTTTGCCCAAATTCGCCCAACTTTTTGGAATGTGTTGAGCAACTATTACTATGTCAAATTTGCATTGTTTGACTTGTAAACTGTAATTTCAAAGAGTAGGTATTTAACTGTAGACACATTTCACCTTTCAAATACTGACAGCTAACAAAGCTAGTTCATCTACTGCCCATAATAAGTAGCAAACACACATGTGTACAGGGATTCCTATCCTCTCACATAATCCTACTGTTAGGAATTAACATAACAATATTAGACATTTAGAGAATATCTGCTCCTACATTTGCCAGACATCAAAGAGCATTTAGAACAAATGTCAAAAAATTAAGTCATCTGTAAGTAAATCAAAACCTAGTAATTAACAGCACAGAATATAACAAAGGAAGCAGTCATTGTTTATCATTAAAACATATAATCAGTAAAATAGGCAGGTATTCTATTGTTCTTTTTGGTCTGTTACGAATGTTTACTGAAATTGTAATGAATTGATTTGTCATCATTTGTTTCCAAGATTATATTATCATCATCATTCTACAAGTTGTAAGTTGCATTTATTTAACGAAGAGAACAGCTTATTGAAAGATTTTCAGTTTTCCTCAAAGCTGTCTTGGGCCTCAGATTCAAGGGTTTGAAGAAAATGGCTTGATGAGACTGTAGCATATCTCTCAGTATCAAACTGAACTGGGATGTAATGGTATGAGAGTATGTCAATCAATGGTATCTGTCATCTTTGAAACTAATGGGTCTTTTCTAATTGCTAAACTATTTTTATGATAATTCATTAAGCCATTCCTGTGGTTAATGAGGTGTAAAGTAGCTTTGAGTTGATTATACCTTTAAAGCTATAGAACAGAATGATCCAATATTTATTAAAGCTAAAGGATATCCACCATTCCATGAATTTAACATTTTGTTTGCATTAGGGGAAACTGAGTTATTTTACATATCAATAGAATGTAGCATTCATTTTGTTCAGAAGAAATTATTCTAATCATCTGAACATTCCATCAACTTAAAATTTCCAAAATTCAGAGCTTTTCAATTGAATGCCATGGTTAAGTGAATAAATCATGAAATACCAAAAAGGTGAATATTGAGGAGAAGCATTGAAAACTTGAGAAGTTGCTTTTCTTAAGGCAAATGAGAAAAGGTTAATGCATAAACTCATCGAGTAATGTCAAAATGTAAGAGCTGCCCATTTTAATAATTGGTTTTGGTTCTAGAGTATCAAGTGAAAGTTACTGCCAATCTCTTTTTTCAAGTGTTGTTAGCTAGTTGTAATTTTGATGAGCCAGTATGCAGATACTCAACATCTTGAAAGTTTGTTAAATACATTAGTAATGCATTTCAGATCAACATATGCAGATGAAACATTCAAAGGTTGAAGATTGCCCTTAAATGCAATCTTAAAAAGCTAAAATTATCATAATTAAAGCATTCTAAAGATAGTGAAATCTATTGTATATAGAATATAAGAGTAATTTCATTTATGAGGTAACAAGTCTTTACTTCAAACTTAACAATTGTTTTTACAATTATGTTAACCTTGTTTTTATCAATCGATCTTGCCTTTTGATATGACTTGGAGAAAGGTTTAATACCAAACTATTTTTCAATATTTTTACTAATTAATGACAATTTAGCAACATTATGAGATAGGTACCACTGACTGTGCATATTTGCAGTTCTCAGAAGCAGTTGTGTTTGGCATATGATTATGTTGATGATATTAACTTTGTAAAATGCTTTTACATAATTTTGCAAAAGGTTTTCGACATATCTGTAAAATGTTCTATTATTTTACAATTAAGAGATTGTTTATCAACAGCAAGGCATTTTTTGTTGTTGTGTAGAGCTTTTGATCCACACCGAAAGTAAGTTTTAGCCTGAATGGAAGTTGGTTTCCCCATAGAAGCAGCATATGGTTTATGGTTATTTGTTATATTGTCCCCCACACTAAAACTGAACTCTTCCATCTGAACTATAGAAATGACATTCTAAAATACAATGGTTTTCTCAGCTTTATGAAGCAAAGATAAAGTAAACTGCTTTTTGATCACTTACCATGTCTAGACTTCAGCAAAATACCATCCCTAATAACCCTTCTTACAAATGATATAGGAAAAATTTTTATGTGCAAGAATAGTGATGAAATCATTAATAAGTTGTCCATACTGCACAATAAAATCGTCTTTTTCATTCACTGAGTATATTTTCCCTGCTAATAAATTTAGATACAATTACATATTTTACTCTTGAACAAAATGAAATGACACCATCTTCCTCTTTTGCAATTTCAGATCACTTTTTCCCTGTTGCTATATCTGTCAGTCTTAATAGAAATAGATATAAATCCATTTTATCATATTCATTTGGTTTCATATGTCTAAAATATCTTTCAAACTGAATAATAAATTATTAAACGATTCTTCAGAATTACCCTTTAACATAAGGGAGTTGATTTGTATTGTTGACATATTTGTTTATAACAACTTGTGAAATAGGAAAATTATTGTTATCCATTGGATATCAATGCTCACTATCCAAACTAAAAGTGTATTTCATACTTCAAAAGTTGTCAACTAATGAAGTTGTTTCATCCACTTTTCATAATAAATGGTAAACACACATTGTGACTTCACATAATTCTTCTGATAGTAATTAACATAACAGTATGAGGCAATTACAGAATTTCCAATATCACATTGGCAGTCACTTCGTGACTATCTCATCATTTCTGTTATATTATAACAAAGAGCAATTTACCGAGTACATTTATTTGTAAGATAGTAGGGTAAACTTTGAAAGAGATGTAGCTGCTAATTCTAACAGGTTGAAGGACTGCATACAGGTTCTTTCATTTACAAATCAACAGAAGATTAAACAGTTTGATGAAAATATGTCATGACTTTGTAGTTCAAAGTTATCCATTATAGCAGTTAGAAAGTACCAGATACCATCAAGTACAAAATATCAGAAAACATGTCCATATTATGTTAACATACAAAGAAGAAACTGAAAAGAAAGAGGATGAGAACATGACAATGATAATCATTATGACTCAAATAAATCTTGCTTAGTGTAGATCTATTTTTATCCCTTCCTGAATCACAAGGATTAGTTGAACCAGTAATTATCTCTATTTTACAAGGTGTTAAGAAGAGATGGACTTCATCCAGTATAGGCTGCCAATTTGTTTCCAGTAGATTATTGTGCTCTAGGAATTGAATTGAGTTACTAGAAGCTAGCAAAATACTCATAAGTTCCATATTGATGCTACTTCTTACTAGTGACAATTACACTAGATGTAGGTAGACTTGAACATAGAGAATTAAGTATTCTCTTCACAAACAGTATCATTAACAGGGCATCAAATGTCAGTCTGGTTATCCAAATCAGTCATGGTGTCTACCAAATCAGCTGATGTATGGTTGGATATAATTCTCATTGAACAAAGTTTGATGGCTAGTTTGAGTTCTTCACTGAAGTTTTATTATTTCCTTGAGTAACAATCTCATTTAATTTTAAATTATATCACAAAGATTTCAATAAACCACAACCTTCAGCTTTTAAATCTTGAATTTTTCTGTTTAGTAAATAAAACACGATGCATGTCTCACACAGTACATAGATAGTGATCAGAAATGGAAAAGCAGGAAATAACCTTAATAATTATTTCTAATTTAGACAAAAACCAAACGGCTTTGAAGGAAGGGATTTTGTTGATTGACCCCTGAACTTCATTGGTACTTTATTTTATCGACCCTGGAGGGCTAAAAAGCAAAGTTGATCTCAACAAAATAGAACTCAAAATGTAAAGAGCCAGAAAAATACCGTATGGCATTTTTACTGGAGCTTTAACAGTTCTACAACTTCATACTTTGAATTATAACCAAATGGGGAATTTTCTCTATAAATTCTGACAAATTTCAGTGATTATTACTATTATATTTATGAATGTCCTCTTATTTATGTGGCTGCTTAAAGAAGCCTGTTAAAAATATAACAGCTAATACTTTGAATTTTAGAAAATGGATGGATTTATTCAGTTGCATTAAAAATAAGTCAATAAATATTAAATTCAGATATGAATTACAACTGCTATTTAGTAAGAGTGATGTTTTAGAAATTTAAACCAATATGATAGCACATATCTATGGTTTTATAATTGTTAATTGCATTTAAATTCAATCTCAGTAACTGTGTGTTTGTGCAAATTTTCTACTTATTAATAATTTTTTAAAAATTAACACTAGCTTTTCTTCAGACAAATATTTTATAATATGATATGTGTTAACATTTAACATTCAGCTGTGAAATAAAACTGGCATCTATTTGACATGCAACCAGAATAAAACACAGTTATTTTCCAGGTATATATTCAAACTACTATTCTCAACATGTCCATGTAGAAGCTGAAAACAGTTGTGTTTTATGAAAAAATTTAATATTGATTTCTAGCATAGGCACAAAACCACATGATGAGATCACCTTCAGTGTTTGACTGGTAGTTATTTCATTGATTCTCAGAAGAATGAAAAGCAGCATCAACCTTCACATCTTTTGAACTCAGAATGTAAAAGTATGCCACTTAAATTTGGATTATATTTTTCCTTGAGTGGACAGCAAGGCCTACTTTACTTCATGCCGCAAAACCACAATGACAGGTAAGGTTTCCATTGAGAGGAGCAGCGTTTTGCCAGTGTGCCTTCATGCTTGCATGAACTTACATAAAGAATATTGCAAGCCAAATCCAAAAACGAAATATATATATATATATATATATATATAGTGAGGGATAGAGAGAGAGAGTAGTTATTGATTATGGACGGTCAGAAAGTTACCATTGGGTCCATGTCTATTTTTGCTCTTAGTAATCTAGGTGACTCATCAGACCTGTTGCCAGACATATAACCGCTTTACTAATGGAGGTAAGAATTGTCTTGATCAGCAATAGTTGTGAAAAAAATCTCAGAAACAAAATTCTTCAAAGCAACAACCCCTTCTGGGTGAGATGGAATTATCTCCCTTTCACCAGTTCCTGTATTCTTACCTCCATTAGTAAAGAGGTTATTGCTAGAAGCAATAATAGACATGATGCCAATGGTAACTTTCTGACTGGCCAAAACCAATACTTTAATACCTTTAATATTACTGCTCAAAGAAATTTTAGAGTGTACCTTTTTGGGGGATTTATAACTGATTATATATATATATATAACTTATATAACTTAGATTGTTTCCAGCCATTATCAGCCCAGGCCATGTCTAACTCAATAGAACATCCTGATAAGTCTTTTAGATGATTATTTATATATATATATATATATATATATATATATATATATATATATATATATATATACTAGTTACATCTGTGGAAATTCCACAGAATGAAAAAAATTAGGAAAAGCTATTTAAGAAAGAAAGGATTTGCATTGTTATTTTTATTTTGCTAAGTTATTTCACTTCCAGTCACAAAAATATATTATATGATTTTAAAATTTCCCTCTGCTAAGCAATTTATATTTTTCTCTTTCTCTCTACCTCTTCAACAAACCTTTTAAACATAATCATCATCATTTATATATATACATGTGTGTGTATTTATGTATGTGTGTGCACGTGTGTGTGTGTGTGTGTGTGTGTGTGTGTGTGTGCACGTTACACACACATATGCATGCACACACATATAAGCATGCACACACACATATACACATGCATACACACATACCTACTCAAATATATGTAAACCTGGCATACAACCATAGTTGTGTGGTTACGAAATTTGCTTCACAACCAAATAGTTTAGGATTTAATCCTACTGTGCAACACCTTAGTCTTTTATTATTGCTTCAGTTTGGCTAACACTTTCTGAGTAGAATTTAGTGAACTGAAACTGTGCAGAAGTCTGATGTATGTGTTTGTGTTTGCATATAATCAATGTAAATACCTTAGAGTATTTACAAACTTAAGCAGAGGTAATTCGATGAGTGAACTGAAACTTTTGATAAAGATCAATAACCAAGTACCATATTAAGTACTGGGTCAATACAATACTAAAAATCCCGGAAGACAAAGTTCAGCAGAGCTATAGTCCAACAACGGTAACCAGTAAAAATGTGAAAATAAAGCAAATTTAGATTGAAGTAGAACAATATTGTTAGGGTATGTATAGTAGTGAGGAAGCATTAGTACACCTTGAGTTAAGTGGCAGTGGTCATGCTGGGGCACTGCCATTTTGCTACACTGTTATTATTGAGAGCCTTCTCTGATATGTGACATTTGGTGAATGAGGGAGTTTGATGTCACTGCCCTCATTTGCATTTCCTACCACGAGGTAGGTTCATCTGGGTCTCTTAACAGGAAGAGGTCTAGTTTTAATTTGAAAACATCTACATCCACTTTGTGTAGGTCCTTCAGGCTCTATGGGAAAATATTAAAAAGCTATGGGCCCCTGAAACCCAGGCTGTTGCAGTAACTGGTCTTGAAGCACAATGGCATTGCTGGGATCTTTGGCACTGTGCAGTGTCAACCTGTTCTGGCATTTGTGTAGCTTTCAATGCCAAAATTTGGCACAATCTCTTCCAGGATCTTCCAGATGTATATTACTGGATATGATGATATAATTTCTACTTCAATGTTACTGATTAATCAACGATGTTTCTATTGTACATGTAGTTAGAATATATGTATAATTTTTTCCCTTTTGCTTGTTTCAGTCATTAGACTGTGGTCATACAGGGGGCACTACCTGGAAGAATTTTTAGTTGAATGAATCGACTCCAGTACTTAAATTTTTTGCTAAGTCTTGTACTTCTTCAATCGGCTCCTTTGCTAAACTACTAAGTTATTGGTATGTAAACACACCAACACTGGTTGTGAAGTGAGGGATGAGACAAACACAGATACAAAGACTCACACGCACACATACATATATACTACTTAGCGAGACTTCACAAAAGTAAAAGAGAGACAGAAAAAGGAAAATGTCCTTTGAAGACTATGCAAATACTTTAAAAAGACAAAGACTGACAAAGGAGATAAGCTCCCTAGTGGACATAGCCAGGTTACCGGTGATTTTGAATTTTGATACTAAGCATCTTCATTCTCACTGGTGGCTCTTACATACACATACACACATACATACATACACACACACATACACATATACAACAGACTTCTTTCAGTTTCCATCTACCAAATACACTCACAAGGCTTTGGTCAGCCCAAGACAATAGTAGAAGACACTTGCCCAATGTGCCATGCAGTGTGGAATGGAACCCAGAACCATGTGATTAGAAAGCCACTGTAATCATTACAGCATTCTTGAAATAGTTCACCTCTACACCATGATTTCTATTCTACATAACATTTCGTTAAACTTGCACATGATCCCTCTAGAAACCATGTGGGAAACAATTTATTTTTGTAAGTCAATATCTGAACATGATGCCTTAATTATGCATTCTTGTCAATGTGTATTTCTATAAAATGGGTAAAAATTGCAGATAATAGATTAATTTCTTATAAGGTCTTTCTGAATTTATTAGCTATTTCTATTTTGATTATGACATTTACAAATATCTAATGTTATAGTAACATGTATTATCATTAATGACCTTATCATAATCATTGTTACAGTATAGATGACATACTCAAATTGTAAAATGTTTTTAAACATTCTTTAGCTACCCTATACACCCTAGCTTTTACTTATGTGAGCCAGTTTACTGAATTCAGAAACGAACTTGTGATAAATTCTTTATTACACATATGAGACTAGCTTCTTTGGATATTGATTATTGATTTTAAAAGTCTAGGACTGGTCATAAGTTTGTTTTAATATTTTAACAAACTTATGACCAATATCTTTTTAATATTTAATATTTTTAATATTACATTCTTTACAAATCAAAGAATTTAATCATTCTGTACATTGGCAAATTGTTTATAGAACTGTTGTTGTTCCTTTTGTTGTTATTATCATTGCTGTTCTACTAATTATTACAAAATCTAACTTCAAAATAAGTCTATTTGTATGCCTTCTTTGTGAATTAATCATCAAATTTGATATTTAATGATGAAATAAAATTCAACAATGACAGACATATTTAAATAAGTAATGGCATTTCAATGTCATTGGTTTCCCTCGCTTTTCTGAAAAAACAAAACATAACTGTAGACTTCCCAATGAATAGCTGCTCAGCTTTTTAACTTTCAAACATATGTGAAAGTGAATATCATTTATATGACTCTAGTTTATCAAACAAAACATGATATAGAAACCATTTAAAAAAAAAAGACAAATTAATTTTTAATATATATGCACTATTGAAACAGATCGTCAGAGATAATTCCAAAATAAACTTCCTTGGTAGATATATTAACTTTAGTAAATAGATTGTAATATCAAGACAGAAATAGTTAATGTATTAAAGTAAAAGAGAATAAGATAGTTTATTATTTTAAGAATAAATTTGTCTATGTCTAAAGCTATATGCAATAGATAAAAACATAAATTACAATATTTGATTGCTGTTGAGATTGAGTTTAAATCTACTGGACAAAACTAGGTTTGATGCATTTTGACCAGAATGAAATGACTTAGAAAATATCTAAAGTAAATTGTTTCTTTAGATGTGTACATCTGTGTAAAAAAGTGAAACAGAAAATGTTTAAGTTTCAGAAATGTTTAATTTAATAACGTGTAAAATGGTGTGAGGATCACTAATGAATAATTTTCAAAATTAGCTTTTAAATGTTTCAAATAAATAGTTATATGTTGGGCATTGCCTGATTTTATTTCGATCTTTATCTTATAAAGTTTCCTGATAATGCATCTTCATTTGTGTCAGTATCATTTCTCACAACATTAAAAATAAGTGTGTGTGCGTGTAAATATATATATATATATATATATATATATATATATATATATATATATTAATGAAATAAAATGATTTTTCATCTATTTAATTGTATATTAATATTTTTAAAAGCAATTTCAATATTCAAGTGATGTGTTTTAAGAATTTATAAACAAAGAGTATATGATTTGGGGTTATGTCTGTAAAATTCACATCATATTTTACTGAAATATGAAAGATAAACATTTTAGTTCTTTATCATTTTGTGAATAAGTTTTTCATTTTATAAATTAAGCAGTCACAGTTATCTAAATAAAGAAATCCATTAGTACATCTTTATAACCCTTTTTTAATAGCACTAATGATAGTCAGTTTATCGTTTTCGACTTGTTATGAGACACAAATTTAATCCTACATTTTGCATCTAGTTTCATTTCTCTGATGCAATGCAAAAATAGATAATATCAAATAAATATGTGTATACTAAACTTGCTTTTCTTTTCTAACTTACCAAAAAGGGTTCTTAATTCAAATGTATATAATATCTAGTATCTACTCTGTAAGTCTAAAATTAGAAATCAGTAGAAAACAGATTTGGTAGAAAAAGTAATTCGATGTATTGCAGCATTTAGTTCTACTTCATGTTGCCTTGACTTCACTTTTCACCCTTACAATATCAATAAGTCAATGCTAGTCAAGTACTGAGGTAAATTTAATCAACTTCTAATCTTGATTTTACTTTATACACAAAGAAAGGCAGCAGAAGGACAAAAAACGTTGAATGATGGACTGAAACTGTAGTATTTAGCTTTGTCTACAATTTAAGTTCAAATTCCATTGCAATTGGCATTACCTTCATCCAGTCAGAGTAGAAGAAAAAGATCCAGCTTTGTACTGAGGCCAAGTCAATCATCTGAAATTTGTAGTCATGTGCCAATGGGAAAAATCAATATGTATTTTTATCTTCAAAAGTATATCTTTGTAGGTAATCTGAATTTTCTTTCTTATATACTATATGAAGTAGTTTATGTACTCTCATACATGGTTACTCCATAAAATAACCAATAGAAATTCTAGCTGTAACAAAGAATACCAATCTTCATAAATCTCATAGTCAGATTTGTGAGCTTTCTTTTGTAAAAGTTACCAACACAAATATTTAAGATACTTTCAGTGTCTCTTTAAATGGTTTATTTTGGTTAGTGCTGCAAGATCTTGAGTTAGGCACTACTTTTATGAGCCCCTAAGGCAAAAATTGTTAACTAAACATGTTTCTGATCAGATAACATATCAACTTCTTTCAGTTTCCTCCAGCTCAAGTCGTAAAAGAAAACTGTCAAACATGTTCCAAATATTTTTAATTTTGTGATTTCTTCCCAAAATACTTTGTGAACTAACAATTGTTTATGTTTCTGTAGCAATTTTCTCAAATATTAATTATGGGCTTACTTTCACAACTAGGTTTCACAAAATTGAACTTCCACTCAATAGGGAATAAACATGGGGATAACTTATAACCTGCCAAATTACTACATAATATTAAAATTTTCTTCCACATTCTTTTGAATTCAATTTTTTTTTAATATCATTTGTTAATACAAAAGTCATCTACATTTTACACTTCAAATAATATCTTTTTCAAATTTTTTCCCTGATTAATTAGTAGAAAGAAACACAGAACCAACTCTCTAGTCTTGTTATTTTTTGTCTAGTTTTCATTATTACATTTTTTATATATTTATTGTTTTCCCTTTGCGGCAAAAATCACCCCATAAGATTATAAATTGTCAAATACAATTATATAGTGATTTTTATCATATATTCAATTAAAATATACATCAAAATACATTAAAAAAATATTGTATATTTTTTGTTGCGGAAAATATACATATTCTTAGTAACTAAAAAGTTATTAGGAATATGATATTGGTGCTTTGTATCATTAACTGAGGTTAATTGTGGGCCATAAAGAAAGTAGTGTGCTCAAGTTTGGTAAACCAACAATCCGTATAAATCCATAAAAATGTAACCAACAAATAAAATATCAATGATACTTTCTTTCATATAATATGTAAGTATGTATGCATGTACACATACATATATTCATGCATACACACACTACATGCATATATGTGTATATCATTAATTGTGACACTTTTGTAATTTATTATTGTGGTTTGTGGGCATATTAAATTTTGCTTGTATGCATGCATTATATATTTTGTATGATACTTTTAATACAATTCATACAAGTAAGAGTATTTAGAATAGAACAAGCCTTTCCATCGATTATTTGTATCTCATTCATATTTGAAAATGTTTAAACTGAAAAAGGTCAATGTCCTCATCAAAAATATTCTGTGCACACACTTTGTAGGCAAAAGCCACCAAATAAGAACTTCAATGAATATTGTTTTAATTCTAATTTGGAAGACATTCAGTATTTGTAACTAAGCAAAGTATCTTTGTCAAATTAAGAGCAACAATCAAATCAAGTCAATTTCTTGTTCCTTACACTCACTACCATTAAGTGGAATTAATTGATATCACAACATAATGAATTTCTCTAAACCAGAACATTAGTTTAATCTAAGCAATAGTTTTCGACACTGCTCTAAACAAGGTTTACTCCAATTCAACCAATATCTGGCTTAATCAATAGTTCCTCTTAGCATATCAAACATTTGAGAACCGTGTCTCAGGCAGTTTTCCAATAATGTCATCATACATTATATTCAGTATCCAAATTTATAAATACCTTAATTCCAATGCATTTGCTATTATCTAGAAAACAAATTAGAAAGCAATTGAAAGTATCTCTAATGAATTCTATTCACTAGGTCTGTTTCTAGAATTTATTTCCATTTTCCATTTATAGTTTGAAAATATTATGCAAATGATATTCATTATAATGAAAAAATATTAAATGTACTCTTAAAATATACTGTATAAATCTTTGGCTTGGACATTCTTCATTTGTAAAGTGTGATTATATGCAGAGAGTTCTATCTACAGACAAATATGTTCTATGTGTGGTTATATTCTAGTTCTTATCTGATTGCTGATAATTTATGTCATTTAATTGTAAAGTAAGTAAAAGAGTTAAAAATTAATCTCAGTGGTTTTGAATTCAAAGGTGCTAAATAATCATTAAACATCATAAAACTCTAATCTTCTTCTCAACTCTTCAATAATAATTCTATTATCTGTCCTGGAAGAAAATTATGATCTAGGTTTTAAAGTGAAATCTTTTACATGAGCTATTAAACAGTTTGAAGTATTTTTGAAGCACTTAGTAATAAATATTATGTTCACTGTGTACATTTCAAAATGATACTAATTATTAAACATCATTTCTTGCTGTCAAGCAAACTGAAAACTCTGATCACTACAATATGAAGGCATTTGATTATATCATAGTCTAGTATTGTTAAATGGATCATTGGTAAAATAAGTCAAATATTTGTAACTGTAAAAATTGAGAAAGTAGAAGTTGCTATGAGACTGTTGATGTCAGTATTAACTAAAAAGGACATCTAAGGTTTATTGAGATGTCAAAGTGCGTTGTTAGCCTAGATCAGTGGTTCTCAACCAGGGTCCATATAGCCCCTGAGGGTCTATATGGGATTTTTGGGGGTCCATACAACAAAATAGGAAATTGGGGATCCACAATAGTATTTTAAGGGCCCCTGAAAGAATTTTGCTTTAGATCTATGTATTGGTATGTATTGCAAGAAACAGCTAAGTTTCTGTCTCTAACATTTTACATAGTTCAACTTACACGAGTTAATGTGTGAAAACATTAATAAATAGCATTCTATAAAATTAGTTTTAAACATTGAATTGCAGTGGGTGGGGTCCACCAGAAGAAATAGCAATCAAAAGGATCCATAGATGAAAAAGAATGGTTGAGAACCCCTGGCCTAGATCATTTGATGTTGATGAATTAGTCAGTGGTCTTTCATTTTTGAATTAATTAATATGTAAAGAGTGGCAGTACATAATGAAGAAAATATTTGTTTAAAGTATGGTTAAGGTATCATATACAAGTTAGTTCCATTATACATTTGCTTTGAATGGGGCCATTTCAAAAGTTTCTTTCTGTGTAAACTTTTTGTTGTACATATCCAGCAACATATCCAGTTCTTCTCCAACTTATACACATGAAAATATTTGAATTCAACCCTGAATGCTAACAAAACTTTCATTAACTACCCAGTTCTTTTGTGATTTAATAGCAGTGAATTTTAATTCTCAGGTTGTTTATCTACAGTTATGTGCATTGGTCCATTCGAGAATTAAGCAATTTGCTTATAGCCACAAAACAGCTTTGGGAATTTAATCAATTTTGCAGGCACTCTTTGACCTACTTAAAAACTAAGCTTAATTAGGTCCATGATGTTATTCTGTTTAATATCCAAACCCAACATTTTAGTAGTGCCAAAAGAAATATTCTTTTCGACTCTAGGCACAATTTTGGGGGAGGGGAGGCAGTCGATTAGATCGATCTCAGTGTGCAACTGGTACTTAATTTATCGACCCCGAAAAGATGAAAGACAAAGTCAGCCTTGGCAGAATTTGGACTCAGAACATAAAGACAGACGAAATACTGCTAAGCATTTCACCTGACGTGCTAATGTTTCTGCCAACTCACCGCCTTTGCAAAAAGAAATATTATTCCAATAATGTGTTGATGGTATCGTTATTGTTGACTGATAAATAACTGTCAGCGAACCCTCCTTTTGAGACTAGTGTTCAAATATATATCTTGATGTAATCACACCTTGTGACAGCTATTATGTTTCAGGTTGATAACGTAAGACAGATTAGACTGCTGAACTGAAAAATAGATACTATTCTTTCTTTACTGTCGTGTGATAAATATTCAATCTCCATTTTCAAATATCTTCAATATCTTCTATAATCGTGTAAGCAAAGATACATGTATAAAGTGGGTTTTTTTCTTATTTAAAAAATAAATAATAGTGTCATTTTAGAATCTCATTATCATAATCATCGTCACCATTTTTGTTGGCATTGTTGCAGTGGCCCGGGAACAAAATTTGCTTAGGGTGTGCAAACTCAGTTTCAAAATTTGGCACTACTGGAGAAGTGTGAATCCGAGTTCTGGGAGTGTGCATGTCACAAATTTGCTCATGCGCCCGTGTTAGTTGTAAGTAGTCAAATTTAGCACACAGGTAAAAAAACGAGACGCAGCATAACTTTGAGCCAAGTGAAATGTTTAGGTGACAAAAAACATCTAGAATAATCTTAGTCAGTGTCTTCGAAGAGCAGTCAGGGGGATTATAAAAACCTAGAAAATCCTCATTGACATTCAGGTCTTCAGAAACGTACCGGACAGTGATTGATACTTGTTCCATGCCAGAGCAATTAGTGGTACCATCACATATAATGCCAATAAATCTGGAATTTTCTACTTTTATTTTGATCTCATGTAAAATGTTATGAGCATATGCTTCTAAAATTTCATTTTGAATTGTATCAGAGATGAAATTGTTCCGACGCTTAAACCACTGGCTTACTTCTGCACTGCATTCTTTCGCAAGCTGCCTTAGAAAGGTGGCACAGTACAGCACTCTCCATTGATGGTGAGAGCCTTTGAAAGTAGTCAATAAACACGATGCTTTTTGCAATCCAAAATACTGAGGCCATCGCCTTCCCTGCAGATTAAACAATCTTGATGACCTTCTTTAGAGTAAGTGTTGAGGAGTGTCTCCACTGTTAGATTAGCTCTTATTCTCTAACTCAAAATGATAAACCCAACACATTTAAGGAAACTGGATTTGCCTCAAGCAATGTCAGATATTATCGAAATGTGATCAACCTGGTGCCCTTTTAATCAGATGTCAGAAGAAGCAACACCCACCAAGCAGAAACTTTCATAATGCCAAATTTATTGTGTAGAATATTCTCAGCTCTCACACGTGATATGCTAATAACATTGGCAATTTATTTCTTTTTTTTGTCCAGTGGAGGCAGTTGCAGACTGTTCAGATCATTAGTCTTCTCAAAATTATCTATGCTCAAATCAGTTAATCAGTTTTGCACTGTTGATAAAACTGGAACATCATCCTCCGATATATCAACATGTCCTTGGGGACTAAATCCTTTTTCTACAGGTACTTGATAACAGCATGATGCCAAATTTTGTTCATCTTGAAGAGAAGTCACTAATAGTTACTTTTGAAGTTTTCTCTGAACATTCAAATGTCAGTTTACCAAGAAAGAAATAATGAAGCTATAAGTAGTGTTAAAATGGAAGTAAGCCTAGTTTTTGCATCACTCCATAATCCACACGTATATGAAAAAAACTGTATCAACATATTCCAAAAGTTTTCCTACGCTCACACGTTTTGTTAATGAAACGCTTCATGAGGATGTGCAAAGTGTTTTCATCGTATATTTTTTTATGTACATGCATTATGGCACAATGTGTAAGACGGTGCTGTGTCATTGTGGTACGGAGCCAGGTCTTCAAATGGCGAAGTGCACTGAATGTTCTTTTGCTTGATGCAACAGATACAGGTGAAGACAAGACAAGCTGCATTAACGCCAACACTTGTGGCATACTAGAACGAAAAATAGCATCAGACGCTCTCCATTTTTCAACTATGTCATTAAATGATTTAGGCAAATTTTCCCTTTCAGCCCAGAGGCCAGCAAGAAGTTTGATTTGAGATGACAGTAAGAGCAAATCAAAAGAAGCAGGTAGATGTGCATTTTCAAAGTTAAATACTCCACATTTGACTGCTGACAATAGCAACTCCTCTTGCTCAGAGCATACACGTATTCCCTGTAGCTGAAACCGGCGAGTCAATTCATTTTCGATGACAGCCACTATAGAGAAAAATTACCGATGCCAGTCATTGGTGACAGAAAGAGCAACTTCTTCAGTAGTTGTTGTGTGCCTAAAACGCAGTGATGTATTTTTAGATCGCGAAATGTTGGGCATTTTCACCAAGTCAGAAGAGGATACTTCATCAAAATATTTTTCAAAAACCTTCTCACTTCTCATTTTTGAAAGAGAGTTTTTCAACTTTTCAAGCAATTTCAAGCAATCACCGGCTGTCGTGTCTGGACGCTGTAAGCTACGTGCCACTGGCTCACAAACCCCAAATATATCCCCAGCGATTTTAATGCCGAACAAAATGGAAGCTTTGCCAGATTGTTTTAGCAGCCCTTTAACAGTAGCCTTTGTTGTTGCTCTTAACGAGAAGTCATTAAGAAAGTCAAGCAAAACAATTTTGAATATTCTTATAATTGTTTTCTGCTCGTTTCAGTGTTGTTGCTCTAATACACCACCGAGTTGGACACACTGCTTGTAACACAAAGATTTGTCCATTGTGCTTTTCTTTTTGGTGACTCTTTTTCAAGAATGGCGCATTGATGAACAAAGTTCAGTGCATCAGCTACAAAGGTAACCTTAAAACTAACTTCTTGGAGGACAAGGTCTAGAGAGTGGTTTCCACAGTGTATAAAATATGTACCTGGGAACAAATTTTTCAATCGCATTTGTACACCTGAAATGTTTCCACTCATGGTACTTGCACCATCAAATGAAAAACAGCATAGCTTTGAGTCAAGTGAAATGTTTAGGCGACAAAAAATATCTAGAAAAATCTTAGTCAGTGTCTTCAAAGAGCAGTCACGGGGATTATAAAAACCTAGAAAATCCTCATTGACATTCGGGTCTTCAGAAACGTACCGGACAGTGATTGATACTTGTTCCATGCCAAAGCAATTAGTGGTACCATCACATATAATGCCAATAAATCTGGAATTTTCTACTTTTATTTTTATCTCATGTAAAATGTTATGAGCATATGCCTCTAAAATTTCATTTTGAATTGTATCAGAGAGGAAATTGTTCCGACGCTTAAACCACTGGCTTACTTCTGCACTGCATTCTTCAGCAAGTTCCCTTACAAGATTTACGAAGTTTCCCATAAGATTTTGAATTTCTGTTGAATACAACATGGCAGATGATTAAAAAGGGCAGACACAAGAAAGAAAAAATAAGTACAGAACCACGTATAAGGCCACTGAATTGTAACAAAAGAACTCTGGCCGAACAAAAACCTGAAAAACAAATAGTGAACATCAAATAAATAGTGCTTGTGTTTTTATTGGCAAAACCAGCAACATGACGTTCCATCCAATATGCTTCAAAAGACGATAGGCCATACTAGAGCACCGTCTTTTATTTGAAGAAATCAACGCCAGGAATTATTCTTTGGAAGCCTCGTATTAATTCTATCGCCTCTTTTTTCGAACCGCCAAGTTACAGGGGCATAATCGCATCAACATTAGTTATCAGGCGATGGTGAGGTGACATACGGACACACAAATACATACATTCGTATGTATATGCATGCGTGTATGTGTGCTTGCATATGTACCTACCTACCTCTCTCTCTCTCTCTCTCTACATATACACACATATATATATATATATATATATATATATATATATATATATATATATATATATACACACACATTGTGATAATATACGGTAAAACTATATAACCGGAGGTGAGCTTACTCTACAAGTAGAGAAGTGGGTAAATATAAATAGACCTCGTAACGATACCAGCTACCAAATGGTTTCACGGCGAACTGGGGCCCTAAGTGACCTTTGTAAAGTCATTGGGGAGATTCCTGAGCCGATTATCGAGGTCTATTTATATTTATATATATATCGTATATTTATAAAGAGGGCAAATTTAGCCATTTCTCCGTAGATTGAAAAAAAAAAGATGAACAACTTTAATTGATTTCCGAACATTATTGGGTTCTCATCAGAGGCGTAGTGGTTCAAACAAGAAAAATAGAACTTATGTTGAGTCAGTCTCAATAAGTATAGATTTATTCATCAGAGAAAGTTATATAGTGAATGAAGGTTCGAGAGTTTCGTGCAGAGGCACTTATCAAACTAATTAAATCAACGTTTTCTATATAAAACGAAAAAGCAGGACACTATCGGAAACAGATATGACGCAGATACTATTTTATATATAAGCAGGAAGACTTTTGATTAATAATATGACAGAATTAAGGCAAGATAAAAATATGAAAGTTGTCTATATATAAGGCATTCTGCCTAAACTACGTCTTTAAGATATGATTTGTTAGTAGTAACGCTAAAAGGAAACTATTTCCTAAGGAACTCAAGAGAAGGATAAAAAGAGCAGATAGAGAGGAATAAAGACAAAAAGGAAAGTAAAGATTGAATGAAAAGGTGAATCAAGACTAAAGTTGGAGTCGAAAAGAAAAGGCACTTACCCAGGCAGTGGTCAAGCAAATAATGGTCGTTTTGTATTGAAAGAATTCTGAAGGGGCTTTATTTTTAGACTGGGGTCAAACGGTCGAATCTATTCAACCATGTTTTAAGTCTTTAGCAACACCAATTACAAAGAACTTGGGAGTGGTACTAAAAGATGGAGAGAAGTATTGACAGGCAGAAACTGGGTGGGAGTTGTCTTCAATAATTCAAGTAATGCTGTATATTCAAAATTAACCATACATGCTGGTTTCGTTGTTGTTATTGTTGCTGCTACTGTTGTTATTGTCACTTGCTTTTTTGTATTTTGACGCTACTTGCCTTCAGAACTCCCTAGGGAATTTTATGCTAGCTTCATGACTTTTATTTATTTATACATTTATTTTTTTCTTTGTTTTGAAATGAGATTAAACTTCAGCATTTTATACCGATAGATTTTAGACACTTTTTTTCTGCAACTGGTAAGATTATGGAGGGGGTGCAAATTTTGATCTTGCACCCCCCTGAAAATTCTAGGGGGTGCGGGTGCACCCGCTGCACCCCCTGTTGCCGGGCCCTTGCATTGTTACCAGTATCTATTATTGCAGATATATATATATATATATATATATATATATATATATATATATATATATATATATATATATATATTTGAATATTTATTGGAATCTGGAATATATATATTTGTGTGTGTGTGTGTGAGTGTGTGTATGTATGTATGTATTATTATCATTATTATTTTCTCTCTATCACAGGTTTTGTTGGAGCTCGTGGAGTCTTGCATGCATAGTGGGCTTACTACCTGCAACCTACAGTGCTGTGCTATTCGTTCTTTTCAGCTATCTAATACTTTCCTGATTATTCTGGCTGTACCAAGGAGGCAAACCTTTTCTAACAGTTCTATTGGGCACTCTATTCCAATTTCCTTCTGATACTTTTCCCAAGGACCCAACAATAATTGGCACTGTCTTCACCTTCTTCATTTTCTATAGCCGGGGTTGTATCTATCTTTTTACCTTCTTCCTTGACTATTTGTGGGTCAAAGGGGTATACAACGTCAATTATATAGCATGTGGTGCACTTTGTCCACCACCACTGGGTTCAATCTGTTATGCTCTAGCATCTGATCTGTTTGAATTGGGAAATTCCAGAATATTTTGCTAGTCTCTGTCTCTGCCACTCTCCGCAGTTTGTGCTCATACCATGTTTTGCCTCTCTCAAGCCCCCACTTAATGCACAGTTTCCAATGTAGCACTTTCACTACCTGGTCATGTCACTACAACTTGTAGTGGTTTGGGGCTATTCTAGGGCATTCATTCATGATATGGGCAATGGTTTCATCCACCCTGTTGCAGATGCGGCACAGCAGAGACACTTGCTCATTCCTCAGGTTGATCCTCCAGTTCGTGTCCAGAGCTTGGTCCTGCACTGCCAGTATAATGTTTTCAGTCTCTTTTTTTAAGGTTCCTTTCATCAGCCAATCCCACCTATTTTTTCCAGCAACTTCTGTTGTGGCTACATGGAATTGATTGTGTAGTCCTGTGTTGTGTAATTCTTTTTCATGTCGTTTTTGTACTTCTTCCTTTGTTTTCCCTTTTTTGACTGCTCTCAATACTCCCTCATTCCTAATTGTCACTAGCAAGGTTTCCTCAAGCTCTTGAGTTCGATACACACACAGTCTTCCACACTTATCAGTCCCCTTCCTCCACTGGCTCTCTTCATGTATAGGCGATCAGTGTCTGCACATGGCTAATGGACTCCATGCATTGTTCGGAGCTTTCTTGATTTCTTGTCCATCTCATTTAGATCTTCTATCCACTTCAGGATTCCAGCACCATACTGAACTACTGTAACTACACACTAGTTTATTGCTGAAATTATTATGTTTCTGGCATTCAGCTTTGAAGCCAATATTTTTCTCACTCACTACAGGTACTCTCTTTTTGTCTTCTTCATGTCATGGTGTTTGATTCCATCTGCCTTAAGTATTCCCAGGTATTTTTAGCTAGATTGAGGTTGGATTGCCTTCATCATTTCAGCACTTGGCAAACATATGCCTTCTGTCCTGGCAAGCTTTCCTCATTTCATCACTATCGTAGCACATTTTGAGAGTCCAAACACCATCTTAATATCATTGGAGAAAATCCACACAGACTGGACCAGGCCTGAACTCAGCCAAAATAGCTTCTGTAATGAGCCTACAAAACTTTAAGTTACATAGGGCAAAATCAGACTATCTTAGATAATAATTTATGTATCTCCTACTAAATGTGTTGAGTGTCTCTTTCTTTCATTTGTTCAATGACATGTGCGTGGTTGTGTGTGTGTATTTGTGTGTGTTTGTATGTGTGTGTGAGTGTATATACATATATGTTGAAATCCAGGCAGTATATACTTCCCATCTTGCATTGAGTAACCTTTCAGTATGACATTATTCTTCCCTTTAGTACTAGTTATATTTTCTGTTATACATCTACACTGATTGCTGCCTTATCCAAATTGTGCATATCCTTTTCCTTTACCTGAAATATTAATTCAACTGGTTACCTAAGATACCAATTATTATACCCTTTTATCATTCATTGCAACCATTATAACCTCTGATAATCACTGTTTTCTGTCCAAATGATATACGCGTTTTGACATCTGAGTTAATAGAAATTATTATTCTTCATCTATTTTACTCTATCTTTTCTAATGCTGGTCTCTTCTGAGAGGTTTCCCATCTTATGCTGCCCTACATTAATCAGATAAGCTTCCTTTGAGAGACAACCTGAGTAGCATCTATTTAATTTTTGTTCTTTGTTGATAAGGCATAGTGTCCATAACCTATGCTGGTTCTTCTTGGTATTAAATGTTTATGAACTTGATCTTCAGTTTAAACTTCAGGAGGAACTTAAATGGAGGAATGGGTTCTGAAGTACCATAGAAATGTAAATGAATCATTTGAAAAAATGTTTTGTGTAGGTTTTCAGTGGAGATGACAGTAAAAAGGAGGCAGAGGGAAAGAAATAGCATGCCTATAGTGAATGTTTAGAGAGTGTTGCTAACTGAATCTTTGCTTATTAGCCAAATTATCTTTACTGGGAGCAGTCTAAAATGCTTTTGTATTAAGTAGCAACTTCTATCAGATATGTGAGTAGCACTCTGATGTAGATTACACTTTATATTTGTAGGTAGTGTGATGTGAAACTGAACAGAGTTGAAGAGATTGCTTTGCCTTGGGAGTGCAGCTTTATAGCTAGAAAAAGTGTTCATCGTTGATGATCTCCAATTTTGCATACTTTGTCTTTTGAGTGTTTTAGCAATGTTGTTCATAATTGAAGGTGTAGTACAAGACTATTTCTTTCCAGTGTTTTAATTGTTTCTTTTCCTTTTCTTTTTTGGGGCTGTTGAAAGATGCTCATTTTCCTGCCTTCATTTGCCTGTGCTTTCAAGGTTCTTCTGCCTTGAAGTAGTGCGAATTTAATACAAGTGATATCTATATGCAGAGTGTTAAAGACAAATTAAGAGTGAGACCACCTGCAAAAGAGTATGTGGTTAAAAATAAAAGTATGATTTAAAGTACTAATAGTTATAGTATGTAAGTTTTAGGTGTAGCTGACTGAGAAAATGAGAATACCATCTATACATCTAACAACAAAAGGCTGAAAGGAATTTTCCAGTTGAAAATTACATAAAAAGAAATAAAGATAATAGCTAGAAATTTATTTAAGAGCTTCTCTTGCCAGACTTTGATGCTGCCAAGTGCTGTATTTGAAATGTTGCAAATGTTGCATGAGTATTTGTTGGATCCATGGTTCATCTCAACATCCATATTTTATTGCAGAATGTATTTTATTTATCAGTTAGAGTACTGTAGAGAAGGAGCTATGAAGTCATTATAGGTTGCATGATCTTTGTAGGAAGTTACCATATCTCATAACTGATTGTGAGTTTAACAGTCGGGAGGTGATAGCATTCAAAAGTCAATTAGAAATTATCGTTATCCTCATTATCAGCTACAGAAATGCCACAGTTTTGCCAGTTTTACATGATTCCTAATTCTATTAAGAGCTGCAGATTATTTAGTGATAATATAACATAGAATTTTTTTAAATAATAGAGGTAAAATCTAACTTTCCAAATTAATGAAATGATAGTAATTTAATTACTGATGTCTACTGAAGAACTGATTACATCAATGAAAACATGTAATGTGAATGGAGCATACATAGGTGAAAATGCTGATTTCATCATGGAGAGTACAAGTGATAGAGTTTACTGGTTTCAACTAGAGATCTGTGACCATTTTAGAGGGTTAAGAAAGCATTGAAAAGAAGCCTGACTGCCAGATCTGAGAATATAAAACTGGGTACATGAATTAAGCATATAATAAGGCACTCTGCAGACCTATCCAAGCCCTTCTTGCCAGGGAAAAATATTTTAAATTGCAGGACGATGATGGTAACAGTGTAGTGATTGTGGTGTTGAAACACTGACAATAACAATTTGAATTGAACATTATATCAGAATGACATAGAGTGAAGAAATGAATTCGTAAGTTCTATGTGTGTGTATATACTGAGATATACAAAACAATATGTATATGTGTGTAAGTATAATCTTACTTTAAAAAAAGATCTCTCTTAAATCTCAAAAACAATAACAGTAAAAGCTTGATACATTTTATATGTAAATATAAAACCATTAAAGTCCATTAATAGAACAAGATTAGCAATGTCTTTTAATGTGAGATGAGATAGAATCTACTGTTTGTTGAAGGAAAACAAAAAAGAGAAAGAAACTTAAAATTTAGTATCTTATGAAGCTGAGAAAGCAATTTTGTTAACATAGATCAAATAATATATTATCAGCTGGCAGTTTTTCACAGCCAGTATTATCAAGTACTAATCAGTGAAATAAGGAATGGTAACTGTTTAAAAATGACTTGTCATTGGAAAATAAAAGCATCAAAATCATTTTCTTCTATTGTTATTGGTCATCTCATCTAAAGGAAATTAAGTTATTTCTTATCTTAAATACTAATTTCTTACTTTCAACTTTCTCATTCTTGTGTTGATGATTTAATATTTTTTTTTTTTTTAGAAATTTCATATAAATGAAAACTATTTTTTTTTTTTCAACAATATTTAAGCTTGATTTTATTTTTTTTAATTTTATTTCTATTAATTTTTTTTCTTTAGAAAGAGTTTCATATAAACTAATTTCACATAGTTTATGATGCTTGAAAATGATAGTTAATAGAATAAATTTTAAAAACATTCAATAGGGAAGGGCAAATGAAGATTGACTATATTTTTTCATTATAAAATATCAGAATATTAACTGAAAAATATCAAATAAGAACTAGTCAAATGAGTAGGGTTTAACTAAGGGAAACTGGGCATCATGTGTTTACCAATGATAATTGAAATTACAAAAATTGTATTTGAGAAGAGAAATAATTAAATAGCTGCCAATAATATATATCCTGTCAATAGAACTGTGTTTTGTCCCAGACAGGGTTACTTAGTCATTGAACAATGGCGCAGTACACCTAGAAGGAAAGAAATGTATGAGAAAAGTATAGACTACTTTTAGAAGTATTTTACATTTAGTACAAAATAGCTTTTCTCTAATTTATTTTTTTATTAGAAATTACTGACATATCATTGGTGCTGGGCTAGTGTGGAGTGAACATTATAACTTCAGTATAAAATATGCTACTATAAAATAAATGCTAGATGGTTGAATGAGAGCATATATTTATAGATAATGCATAAAATGTAAAATGGATTTGTAATAGAATTTTTTAGTTATAAATCTTAAATATATGGCCTTTTATAAACATAATGATGTGGTTATTTATTTATGAGATAATTTCATTTTGCTCAGAGTAATAGGCAATATTTGGATCAGCAATCCCATTTCCCCAATATAATTTATTTTTAAATTTGTTAACTGTCAGTGAATATTTTCTTAATTCTATTTACGAGGGAACTACATGCAAAGCATCTTAAAGCCAATAGACATACTATAATAGGAGGGATTTAGGATAAGTTACATTTTATATGTCTCTTTAGCTATTAAGAAGAAATAGAATCTGTGAAAGATTAAATGAGTTACAAATGAACTCTAAATTTTTGTAGTGACTCAAATTGCAATATTCAAGCCAAAGTTTAAAAGAACTTCCTTGGAACTAAGAATTTGAAATGTGATAAAGATACAAATCATTAAAAGAAACCATGCAACATAACATTCACAAAATTAAAGAATAGATCAATGTAAAATTAAATAAATAAGAAACAAGTTAGAGTACTTGGAAAACATAATGGAAAACATGTTGAATAAACTGAAGAAAGAAAAGCAGCAAAGAAAATACTAACAACGTGCATACACTTGTGGACAGGAGACATGGAAAGATAGAGAGATGGACCAAAAGAAAAAGAAAAGTGACTTAGTATAAACAATGAAAGAATAAGCTTAACTATGCATGTTTACAATAGATAAAAAAGGAAAGGTTATTAAAATTCATATGTAAAAGATACCACAAAAATGAAATAATAAAAATACAATTTTAACAACTAAGAAGTTTGACTTAAAAAAAAACGTTTTGGTTTCAAAATTCTGTTACTCTTACTCTCAGCATTCTTATCACTAGTATGAATTTATTCATATGTATTATAGTTTGTTTTTAAATTTTGTGATTAGCATTTTTCTTTTGATAGTTAAATTGCAGCCTCCATCTTAAGATTAATAGGCATTGAGGTGAATGACTGAGTTTATCAATAACCTACATGAAGTGGAAGAGAAGCAAAAGTACAGCATTTAAAATATACTTCCCCCACTCCATTTGTTTTCAAATACACTGTAATCCTTAACATTTTTTTTAAGTGCATTCCTTACTATGGCATCTAATAACTTCTAACATTGTTACATACTATTAAAATACTTTTTTCTGGAATTTGAAAGAAAAAGTAACAACTTTAATCAAATTGTAAAACTAAACCATATCAGCAATTAAAAGTCAGATTAATACAAAAACAAAATAATGATAATATTTAGCTGTTTGTGAGATATAACAAGGAGTATCTAATTTTTAAAACCAGTTAAATTAAGCTTTCCTGTAATTAATACAGAGTTGTATAAATCTTTGCCTATCACCAGATTTGATTAAAATTAATAACAAAATCTGTTTTTCTCTCCTCCCTGCAGTGACGATTCTAACTAATGGAAATTATTTTGCTCTCTCTATAATGTATGTTAGTATTCACTCAGCTTTTGTGTTTCATGTGAATGATGTCTCTAGGTAATTTCCTTCGCTCATTATATAGTCTCACTAGCTTGTGTTTATTTCTTATATATCTATGTAGTAGTTTCTATCATTTGATCTGGCAGCTCAAAAAGCTTATGCTTTACTGAGAATGTTTGATAAGACTGAAACATGTTTCTAGTTAGCATTGTGCTTGGTAAAGATCAGATTAAGAAATTTTAGTCGTGAATTAATGTTTTTATTCTTTTACTGCGAACATGATTCTAATTTTTGATTTATTAAAATATTGGAGTTGGCCTCTCTTTGTCTTCACTAGATTTAATTAATATTGTCTCCTCAGTGCAACAATGATTTTAATTAACTGACGAAGTATTAGCGCAAAGCAGTGTTTAAGTATGAGTAGAATTTAGGCTAGTTGAAATATGTTTGTGACACATTTCAACTGCCAAAAGGCAAATACACTGCAGTTACTGTGGTGAATGAGATGTACTTAAGAGAGGCAACACTGAACGAACCTAGTAAGCTATAGCTTTATGTATAATCCAGTCAATAGGTACATCTCATTGATGAGAGCGAAAATAGCTCAGAACATCAATGTCGTAGATTTCTAATAAATGGCAACACCGAACGAGCCAGTGTTTTCACACCTTTTTACCATAAGAAAGACTTATTCTCCATCGTAACTGTGTATTTCCCTTTTAGCAGTTGAAATGCATCACAAACATATTTCAACTAGCCTAAATTCTGCTCATACCTAAACACTGCTTCGTGCTAATGCTTCGTTGTTTACCTCGATCAGGTGGTCTATTAGCACAAATCAGTCGATGTATTGACTGGATTATACATAAAGCTATAGCTTATTAGGTTCGTTCAGAGTTGCCTCTCTTAAGTACATCTCATTGACAAGAGCCAAAATAGCTCGAAACATTGACGTCTGAGATTATTAATAGATGGTGACACAGAACGTACCAGTGTTTCCATACCTTTTTACCACAAGAGAGATTTATTCTCCACAGTATATGCAGTGTATTTGCCTTTTAGCAGTTGAAATGTGTCACAAACATATTTCAACTAGCCTAAATTCTGCTTAATTAATTGAATTTTTTAAAATCTGTTAGCACTCACTCATGTTTTCTAAATATTATCTAATGTTTCATATCTGACCTCTTTTCATTTATTTATCATTCTCTTTATGTGAAATTTATCCAGATTCACATCATATTAATGAGATACATCATTTTAAGTTACCTCGAAGCAAAAATATTTTAGCACTCTTTATATTCCAATAAGTGATTGTTTACTAATTGTCTTTGTTCAGTTTTTACAAAATCATTTACTGTCTTTCATATTGTCTTTCTTCATTCTTTTTAAGTATAATAAAAAAAATTTACTCTCTATCTTCAGCAGTTATCTTCTTTAAAAGAATCTATTTAAAGTTTAGCATGACTAACTGCATTTTGTTTACAAGTCATAAATGTAGTAGTGATATTTTCCTGGGTATTTTCCTCACATTAATTTGATTTACTTGCTTGTTTTCATTTATGCAATTTCCAAATACTCTGTTATTTCTTGCTTGTTTAATTTTAATTTATCTCTTCTTTATCTATTGAACCTTGCATTATTAGATTCTTTAGCTAGTATTTCTCTCTGAATATACATAGAAGCTGTTCCAAATTTCAGTTTCCTGATATAAAGGAATTCTTCTTTTGGTTGAAGCCAAAAATAATTACAAATACTTGTTGGACTTGTAAAAGCTTCATGCTATATAAATAGCCTTTTATTTCTATTTTGCTTCATAAATATATAAATCTTCATTATTTTCATTATGTTCAAGATCTCAATTATAATTTCATTGCATATTTAACCCTTCTGTTACCACATTTCTGCCTTTGTCACAAGTAATTTTGAAAATATTGAAGGATTTAGTATGGTGTTTGGAACATGAATTATCATAAAATGTTGACAGAAGGTTCAAATTTATGCCACTTTAAAACAGGTGTGTGTATCACAGAACCAGGGCTGCTTTCAGGCTAGTTGGTGTCAAAAGAGTTAGTTGCTGAAAGCATAACACACAAACTTTTTCTCTATGTTAAGGATTTTTATTATGTCTTTGATGCATAGGTTTTAAGCTTGTAAAAATGTAACACTTGAACATATATCATAGCATATAGAATAATATTATAAATATATCTCACTAATAAAAGTATAGTATTCTATTGCCTCTGACAAAAACATAAGTCATATTTTATCACTCAAAATCATTCAATATTACACAAATGATATTTGACAGATATGGTGAAATGTGAAGCTAAAGGTGGTATACTGTTTGGTCATATATTTTCAGTTAGAGTTCAGTTCATGTTGAGGGATAATTCTACCTTTATCTCTCCAAATTTGATAAAGTATGACCAGTAATATACTGGTTCCAGATAAATTTCCAATACTCATTTCTATGGATGTGCGGCTTAAGATAAAATTAGAAATCAATATAATGTCAATATGATGTAGGATAAAACATTGATAAGCAAAGATAAAAAAGAAATTAGATAATTCTATTTTGAAACTAGATTGTTTGAATTATGACAGAGTCTATTATGATATTTATGTTTGAGATAGAAACGAAAGTGCAATTATAATCCTATTAATTATATGACTTCTGATTCATTGCTCAATGAAGCTCTTGTTATACTCTAAAGAAATATTTTCTTAAAGTGAAGCAAGTAAGTCTGTATTAGTGTACTTGTTTGTTTACTAGTATTGTACTGCTATTGCTCAAGAAAAATAGAATGTAATAAAAATAAAGCTATGTAAACAAACACTAACATTATCAATATGCCTGTAAGGTAGATAGGTATACATTTGCATTTTCAGAATTGTCTCTAATGAGACAACATAATTTTTTTCCAATGCTGGCTTTCATTTTAAAATTATCTTCTTATTTCTGCTCATAATAAGTTTCAAAGTTTTAAAAATAGTTTCTTTACTCTACTTTGGTTTTCTATAATTCATTTAGATGTAAATATTTATTTAGGCAAGACAGTTTACCTCAAAGTTTGATTGTTGAAGTCTAGAAACATTCTCTAAACATTTAAGCATTCAGTACCTAATCAATTTAAAAATAGTTTTGTTGAAACGTGAAAGAGCAATCTATCACACCAATTGTTACTATTTTCAACTTCACATTGTTTTAGAATTGTAACATTAATGCATTTAAATACTTGTCTGTGCTTTATATAAAGTAGGGTATCCGTTTATTATTAGAGTTTGTAAGTTAAAGTTTTTGAAAATCACCACTACATTCATGATCATGAATTTCCTTTGTTACATGTCCTCAATTCTTTGTCACTGATGAACTCAATTTTGTTCATGCATTGAAAAGATCAATAACTAAATTATGTTTCTCTTTTTTAAAGTGTTAATACTACTTCTGCTCACTGAAGGCTCTGACAGTTAAGTTTTTCCTTTACTATTTGAGATGATGAAAATGCATCTCTTTTTTTAAAAACATATGTAAACTGACTGGAGAGACATAGAAGACAAACAAAAGATAATTAAAAATAATTGCCCCTAGGCTTTAACTCTTTCATCTGCTTTCTGTATTTGCATCAATATTTTATTCTTTTTTTTAAATGCAGTTAATTATTTTGGGTACATAAATGTATTAACTGTTTTAAAGTTGCAAACAATGAACATTAGAATATGTTATCCAGCAAGAAAATTTTAAATTTATATAAAATTTCACAAATTACATTCACTTAGAGAATGGCATCTGATTTAACCTGAAACATTTACACATATACACATACTCACACAAACACACACAAACACACACACCACATCCACAAAATTCATAAACACTCATTGAAATAAAAAAAAAGATTTATTTTTACTTGTAAAAGAAAGTAATACAAGACAAAATATATATATATTCAAAATCTTTCTTATTTTGTGCTTACTCTAATTAAGACTTGCTACCCATGTTAATAGAAATCAGAATATACTAAGATGTATTGTAAAGTTACATTATATGGCATCTAGACTGCTGGAACTACATTAATATAATTTGAATATAATAATCATTGCAATATAATGCAATAGCAGACACTTTATGAGGCATGGAGCCACTAACTTTCAGTTGAAAATCTACTTACTTGCCTTCTGGTTTCTTTGTCAGACCAGTATGAGAAAAGGAAAATGAAAAGCAGGAGAGAATCTGAATTATATATACCATTAAGCATGACTCTAATCTGCTTTTGTTATCAAAGTATTCTACAGCTGGGTGATGATGTATGTAAAACTGCTAAGATCTTGACTATGTTGGTGCCAACTTGGGCAGCATCATTACACAACAGTTTTTATTGATCGAAAGGGAAAAACAGTTTGTTCTCTTAGTGACTTATAAGCAGTATTATCATTATGGAGAAGAATTAATAGCAGAAAAAGAAGTCTATTGAGTTGAAGCATGAAATCTGAATCATCTAGATTATTATTTTGATAAATGGATAAAATCTTATGTATTGTGAACATACACACCCACACACATATTTATTTGTGGAGTATAAGTTGCTTGCTTTTTCATACCCTTATTTTACATATGTGTGTGTATGTTTGTTTGAGTATATATGTCACATATATAGTTTTTATCACTCACAAACACAATTGCACTGCACAGTTAAATGCACATATAGTCATCTTATTACCTACGGATATATGTATATGTGCTTGTGCTTGATTGTGTGTGTGTGTGCGTTTGTGTGTGTGTGTGTGTGCAGTTTGAGATGTAATGTAAGATATACATTTTTTAAAATAAACGTCATACAATTTTAGCCTCGTTGTGAAAATTAGACAAAGTTGTTACACTACAGGCTTTTATCTCTCCATAACCCAGAAAAAAGTAGGGCCATTCTAACCAGTTTCAAGTCTTCTTGAAACAGGAGTTTTCTACATGGTCCCAAACGGGTGCTTTTACATGTGGAACCAGCACAGGTGCATCTTACATGACATTGGCATTAGTGGTGTTTATGTGACACTAAAGAAATATTTTTACCTTTACTGTTAAAAGTAAACAAATCGGTTTAACCACAGATTTTGTTAAATCGCCCAGTGATAGAAAAAAGATAGGTCAATCTATGGAAACTTCACTGCAATTGGCACATAGCTTGTTAATTAGTGTAGGAGACGCTATTATAACAGTGGCATAAAATGTAGAAACAAAAACAACTTGACTATGGAAGGCTCACTGAAATTTTGCCAGTTAGTCAAGTGGTCTTTCTGAAGGTAATTAGGAATTATTTCATATACAGCTTCTTCTTGTTATGGTAACATATACCAATTCCCACATTTTCAAACTATTAAGAGATATAAATCTTTGGCTCACTACTTTGTTCACTTGTCACTTGAAGGCTAAAATTCAATGCATATCAAATAAGTATACTTTAGCTTACATTTTAAATTATTCAAAAATTATGAGTAACACATTTTAATTAATTTACCTTGTTGTAAGTAAATATACTTTTATGCAAATTACATGAACCATATTGGGTAAAAAGAAGTTTGTATAGAAACTTACATTCATACATTATGTATGCATGTATTTATATGTATTTTGTACATACGCACATAATGCACAAATGCATGTATAAGAAAGAGAATAGAATATGTGACGGTACAAATATATACATGTAAAGTCATACATATATGCATCAGTATATCAACAGAATCTATTAATATTCATATATATATATATATATAAACACGTATATTTATATCATATAAATATATAAATGTATGCATGTGTGTGTGTTCTTGTGTACCTATAGAGCCATATGTATATATAATAATATGAAAAGACAGAGAAGAAAGAATGAAGACATTGTTTGTTTAGTTATTTTTGGAATATTCTATTTTCCTGTTTCTTCTTTGGTCAAAATTATATTTGAGTATTTCTAAAACATCTATGTAAGTTTTATAAGATATTCTTAACAATGAATCAAACATAAAATAGATATGAATGGTTTCCATCTGAATACATTTTAAGTATATTGGTAGGAAACACTCACAATTATTATTGTTGTTAAATACTTTATAAATATCCCAAATTCTAAAAATGAATATTCCTTAACTCAATAAAAGAATTTTGTTGGTGGTATTGCATCTGTCTTATTTTAGTTGGTGGGCTTATTATTGTTTGAGTTTATCCAATGTGGAAGAATTTGAAAGATTGTAAAAGTGTAATATCAACTGAAATGCTTTTAAAAGAGTATCATATTGTGAACAACTTTTTAAAAATTATCTTAACATGAAAGAAACAAAAGAAGTGACAGATGCATGTTACCATTTGAAAGAGAGCAAGTGGTTTTTAGAGTGCTGTCAAATAAAGCACTGTCTGTCAATGCTATCATATTGTATTATTGCTTTGGGTAAAGTCGTCAAGATTAACTGATGTACAAAATAATTTAGTGATTTTTTTTTTTTTTGATATTTTGTAAAAAATCGTTTCACATCAGAAACACTCAGAAGTAAAATGTACAAACAATTAAGATACATATAAATATATAGTTGATGAAGTAAATATATTATTGTTTGAGAACCGTAAAGATAAAATAATTTAAGTAACCAAAGCATGTAACAGATTAAGTAAGCTTAGACTGATCATGAGCAATGTCACAGCAACGTTATTCTCTACATATGCACAACAATTAGGAGTGACTGATAAACAAAAGAACCATTTCCATGAGAGCTTCATACAGACTGCCTCAGTAGCAAATAGTAACAACAACCTCATTATTTATTACTGGCAACTGTAAGGTACATTTTCGGCAATACCATCATGAATATCCCAATGGATAAGGTGCACAGAATGAATAGGGATCAATGTTCTTGGAGTTCAGCAATTCAAATTACCTAAACATTTTCAGTCTTTTAATTCAGGAAACTGAGCTTTTGTCTGATCACCTACCACTTCAGTGAACATGTATACTAGATAGACATCACATTCACTAGGAAACAGGATAACTAGATGGTTATTGACTAATCAGGGATTAGTGACATCAGAATAAGAAGTAGATAGACCCAGACCAGAGAAACAAGTAATCTGAAGAAAGAAGACAAAGAAAATGTAATATTCTTCAGATAAATGAAGGTTCAAAAAGACTACTTGGTAATGCGTATACCAATGAGAAAATAGAGACATATATATTATAGAAACCAACTGTGAGTTATATGAGATCGCATGCTATGAATTACAGACAGGTCTATGGATGGAGCATGGTTCCCGCCAGGCAAATGTAACAAAGTAGTGGAATGGTATGGTAGACAAAGCCACAAAAACTACTAGACAGACCTGGAATAATAGGAGAAAGTAATGTACAAGGAGCAATATCAGGTGGTTAGGATAGAAACCAGATAGCAGATATATATAAAATAGAAAGAAACTAAGATGTATTATCATGTATTACACTGTGAGAACCAGAGCTGCATAAGCCTCAAATACTTTCTGCTTTTGACACAATTTCTACTTAATATATTTAAGGATAATTGCAAAGTCATCTTAAAGTCAAGTTGGAGCCAATATTTGTTATAAAATGTTTTTTTTAAATGCACTGAGCATTAATTTTTTTATTATCTACAGTTATGTTTTAATTCTGTATTATATCTATTTCCTAAATTTTACTTAGAGAAACTATTAAATTAGCTACTGTTGGGTGAACTCTATATAATGATATTTGAGGTCGACTGAATTCATAACTCAAAGTAATATAGATGTTTGAATATACCAAATAACCTGTAATATGTATAACATTATGGAGCTTAATTGGTTATTTAAAATGTATATATTTTACAGTGTCAGTGACTTAGATGTGCTACAAAATGCTTTAATACATCTTAACATGTAACAAAATAATAATAAATGTTAATATAAGAGTGTATATGCATTTTAAAGGATAATGTGGCTCAATCAAAATACAACCGTTTTTATCATAACACATAATTTCAGATTAAATGACTTGCTAAACAAACACTCAGTATATCAACCAAAAATATATCAGTAGTTCTAAAGAGCATCCAATCTAATTGGTTTGTATTACTACAACCCCTTCACAACAAAAATAACAGGACACCATATTCTAACTTACTTTCTTTTATTAAACTTCAGTGAAAAATGATACAAGATGCCAATGTCCTTCTCCCTTTCTAATTTTGTATTTGATGGATTCAGGGAACTAGAATTTTGAAAGATGTGATAAATAAACACTCGATGTTTTTGCTAAAGCAACTTATGCAACAATCTTCAAACAGATAGCTTTGGGATCTTTTATTGAATCAACAATAACAATACAAAAAAGCAAATAATAGAGAATCCCATTCGAAGGATCAGTTTTGTGTTTTCACTCTCAATAGATTTAAAAGAAATTCACTGAAATATTAAAGGATTCAGCTGCTACTTTATTTACAATATGTGAGGCTAAAAATATCATGGAAAATAATTTTCTAAAATTTATATTTTTATAGCAATATTTTATATTCATTGGAATTTAGATTTATTTTTATCTATTTTGTATCATTAACATATCTATGCATACATACACGCACTCACATTACATATGCTCATACACAAATACACATAGATACATACATGTTTACATGCATACAATCACATATGTGTGTGTTTATATTCCTAAAAATTTATATTTTCATAAAATTTTCATAGAATATATTTTGAGCTTCTGTAAAACTTTAGGGAAAAAATAGAACCTGAAGTTTGTATATATCAAAAGTATAATCTGGCTGACAGATTATTCAAAAGAAGTCGGTTAAAGCAAATGCTTTTTACTTGTAAGATATATTAACGATCCAGAATAGGTACAATAGCATTAGAATATAAAACAGATATTCAATTTTGAAAAAAGAAACCTAATTTTAGCAAACTTGCTTCAATAAATAAAATTTGAGGTGGTTGTTTGTGTGTTTCCAATGTTTTAGTGAAAACTATTTTTTACAAATAATTTTATTATTGTTAATATATCATTAATATGACATCAAGACTATTTTACTTCTAATTCTGACATATCCTTATTAAAGGAGCAATGATATTAAACAATGTAGAATGAATACACATTCATGATAGTTAGCTTGTATTTTGCTTTTCTTAATCATGTAGATATAGTCAAGAAGTAGGCTCTAAGCTTATATTCATTAAGTCTTGAAACTGTCCCAACTAATTACCTTGCATGCATGGGAACAGTTGTAGTTTATACCTAGAAGGTTTTGAACTTGTCCTACATCACACAGAGCAAGTATTGGGTATGATCCAACAAATATTCCACTAACATTTTCTTCCTTTCAAGTAGTCGATGAAATGTCTAAATACACTAATATCTTCTGGTCACAGATTGCATACAAGTAAAACAAATCTTGAGTTTCAATTTAAATATAGTTTGTTCCTTTGCAAACTAAATCTATACCTGAATAAATCTGGTATAGGTTGTACAAAGTTATATCTTACTTCATCTAATGAGATATCTCATTATTCTGAATTACAATTCTATAATAAATTTACATTTTATTTATTTACACCCAGTAAAATAAGTACCAGTAATTTATAAATGCTGATCAGTAGAAATGTTTTTCTCCTTAAGAAATAAATATTTTTATTCCAAGAATAAAAATAGCTCTTAGAGCAGTTTAGTTACAGTCTCAGTAAACTATATCATAAGTCAATAATTATGAAGCTACTTTTTATTGTTTGTAAATATTTTTCTTTCTAACTGAGGTGCCCAAAATATATCTTTTGCATATACAGTCATTTAATTTTCTTTAACAATCGAAAAATATTCATGTAGCATCTTTTGGTTTTCTGTCAACCATGATTAAGTTACCAAAGAAATAGAACTTTATTAAGTGTAGCAATCCATCATCTTAAGAATGGTCCTGAAGGATGTGAATTTGCAGTTAAGTTCATTAAATTAATTTTCTTTTCACAGTTCACTTACAACTTCCAAAAATAGAATCGTCCACATATGAATTATTAGTTTCACTATTTTAAAATTCAGATTTCTTTATTTATCATTTTTTGAAACACAACACATAATTAATAGTCTAGTGTTTATCTTTTAAATTTCAACCACTTTAATCTTAGCAATATTCACTCTTTCCTCTGCTAAACTAATCTCTTTTAGAATCCTAATAAGAATCAATCAAGCTACATTAATGTAAATTAGAAGAAACTGAAGTTTATCAATGTTTTGTGAGAGAATTGGGAGTCGAATGAAAATATATGGTGTTGAAAACTTATTTTATTTTGAAATATTCCAAACAAATTTAAAGTTTGTTTGGAATATTTCAAAATAGAGGTATGCTTCCAGCAAACTTACTAAGCAAGATAGTAGAGTTCAGAGTAGATATCTATGACTGAAATTGGAAGTGCTGTAATATAAGATGAATGTGATACAGGAGTTGATTTTTTATGTCCACACTATGAGCATACCCTATTCCAGTTGTGTCAAAGCCCTTGAAATGTTTATAACTAGTGGAAGAGCATTAGGCTAAAAATGTAAAGAATATAATTCCTCTTAAGGTGTCAATTCTGTTCCTTGTATACTATCAACTATAATCTAGCTGTTTTGTGTACACCAACAAAGTACTTCAAAATTCCTGTGTATATACACTTAAAAGAACGTTTGCCTGCAATATACCATCTCAATCAAACAAGGTTGAGTCATTCCAAGCAAAACTAAAGCTAACACCCCAGTTGTGATATATAATAATTTTGTCATCTCTCATCAGAAAGAAGCAGAAATGCCTTTTCATTAGGAGTGAAATCAAATGTTGACTGCCTTGAGAGTTTGAAGCAATTATTGAGAATCGTGATCAATTGAAAAGTGCTGCCCATTTAATATCAACCAAACCTTCCAGAACAAATATCACTAAATTCTAAAAAGCTCAGCAAAGTCTTACACTTCTGAAATGAAATAACAGAAGAAAACAAAACGGATGTGATTGTACCTGCAGCAGCAAACAAGCAATCCTCCCTGTCATGGCAAACTACCAATGAAATTATAGGTTGGAAAAGAATAAGTCAAAACTAAGAGTCACAAGCCTATTTGAATAACTGAACAATTTGAAGAGACATTTATAGAATTTTCTTGGTAATACCTCTTCAATTTCAAATACACCCATAGAAATAGCTATTTTATCATAATTTTCATCTCAACCTCAGTGGTTTCACATTAAATGAACTTGTTGAAAAACTGAAACAGAAGAAAAACAGAAAAACAGCTGGCCTTCGTGATATGTTACCAGAAGTTTAGAAGGCAGAGATATTTAATGTTACTCTTCTTCAATTTTGTAATGTTGTATACAACCAGAACCCAAATGGGATATGAACTGAAGGTTGTATTCACTCATTACCCAAGAAATCTTATCTACATGAAGTTAAAAATTATAGAGAGACTGCCTTTACAGTGAAAGCAACAAAAATCTACTTTATATTGTTACTGGATCATACACAAAGCAAAACTTGAGGTCTTATGAAAATTATTTACATTATTTACAATTGACAGATATTTGTCCTCATCTTGTTTGTTGTTAACACAACATTTCGGCTGATATACCCTCCAGCCTTCATCAGGTGTCTTGGGGAAATTTTGAATAATAATAATAATAATAATAATAATAATAATAACAACATCAAAAAATACCTTAGGTATGAGAACCCATGTTCAAAATTTCCCCAAGACACCTGATGAAGGCTGGATGGTATATGGGCTGAAATGTTGTGTTAACAACAAATAAGATGAGGACAAATATCTGTCAATTGCAAATAATGAAAATAATGTACATAATTCCTCATCTCTTAAATATAGAACTGCCTTATGAAAAAACAAAATGGTTTCTTGAAAAATCAGTTTACTTTTGGGAAAATCCCAACAGCCAGATGAATCACAGTTCTGCTACTTCTGGTGGAATTCTCAAAAGTTTCCAGTTCTTCTCACTAAAGCAAAATGGAGTAAATTCTTCTTACAATAGGAGTAGCAGCTGTAATAAGACACTAAATTCATTGACACTAATTCAAGAGGCTTGCAGATTTATCAAACTCTGTCTCCCCTCGTCACCCAGTTACAACAACAAGCATAGAAGCTACCACTCTTCTTCATGGCCTTGAAAACAAAGCAGCAGATATTTGTCATCATTTCAATATCTCAAAGAGTCAACACTTTTGCTACAATCAAGAGGATTAATAAGAGCAATCATATAAAGCCCTCTAAAACCTGTGTACTTAAGAAGTAACATCATCTGCACAGAAAATGTAAAAATCCATCTTGTGAATGCATGAGTTGTTTTTGATGGTCCCATTGACATCTGAAACTCATCCATCTCTACCTAATGATCTTAATAAAAGGTTCTGTGTCACTGTGATATCAGAGCTATTGTACCTTTCCACTGCTTTGACACCCACCAAACATTTGGAGAGAAACATGCCTTTCATGGGACATTGCTGGAGAGTTAAGCAAAAACTCATTAGCAGTGTACTTCTATGAATGCCTAGACATAGTCAGTCATCCAGTAAACGTCTTCATTAACCAACTCTATACAGACATGGAATATTGCCTGTTATCCTCCCAAATGCTATACATAATTATTACTGCACAACTTCAACTGGATGTAGTTGATGATCCAACAAATTGCACCTAGAAATTAATTTCCTTTGACATTTGAATCCATTTTAATTCACTAATATTACTAATGCACTATAAATACAGGGCCTTGTTGTTAGTTGAAAGATATCAATATTGTCCATTATAACATCATTTTGTGTTTGAATCTGATGAATCCAACAAAATGTTACTTCTAAAACTGACCATAATCATAAATAGAACTTATGGAACATAGTTGATTTGCTAATAAACTTTGTATATTTCAATGCTCTCTTCTGTTTTACCGCAATTTCATTATTATCTTTGTTTCTTCATCTACCAGCTTCAGTTCTTCCAAGAATTAAATTGATTATATACAACAAAATATGTCTTAATTTCCTCAACATTATATATGGCATTCTAATTCATTAAATTTCACAAAGTTGTTTAGCTGTATCCTCATTTTAAACACACTACTATCAGAAGTTTGAATTTCATAGGGAATTTGCTGTCTTCATTTTATATAATGTACATTTCTGCTTGAATTATATTTTGGTAGGATAGTCTGCTTGGCTGGCTATTGTGGTTTAAGCCAGTAAATATGTTGACTGGAGGCATGAAACAAAAGTCTGATGAGAGAAAATATGTGCTCCTTAAGAAAGAATATAAATTCTAAATCTTAATAAATGGAGAAATAATAAAGCTGCAGATGTTTCCTCTTAAATGCATTATCAAAGAAAAGGAAATGAAAACACTTCAACTAAAAAATCAAAAGATTGTGACAGACTTAGCTTATCAAGAAAATAATATTCATTTTTCATATAGGCACAAGCCTTCGCAATTACATTCAGCAAAAACTTGACAGTGTTTGATGTTTCTACTTTTTTTTAAAAAAATATTTGCATTATAAATGATGTGAAATGGCTGCAACCAGGGTCTAACTCTTGATATATTCGGCTCAGAGGAAGAATAAAAGCAAAAACTGAATTATAATAAATCACTTTTCCTCAATACATCATTTTTGGCTTGAAGCAGCAGCTTGATACTGACATTGATAAAAACTTTGTGAAGGATATATTTATTTTCACATTAACCATTAAGCATAGCATTAGTTGCAGCAAAAACATCAGTAGTTTTACATTATTTTCCATTTACTTGAGACACAAACTAGAACTGTAGTCATAGCATCAGCCACAAAATTTTCCACTCATAAGTTCAGGTCCTGACAATAAGATTACAACAGTTTTGTCCCATATATTCTTCCATTTTCCTATGTCTTTTTTTCTTTTTTTTTGTCACATGTTATCATGTATATAAATGGTCAGCAAGGGAAAAGATTGACATTGAATATGCAACATTTTAATTTTGCATAAAGATAGACTAGTGTCAGCACACTTGTCTTGGACTGGATTTAGTATGAAGCATAATCTCCTTTGATCAGTGCATCAAGTCATACACATCCTATCTACAGACAACTGTTCACTACAGTGACATTCCAAAGATGATAGATTTACCCTCTTTTACTCATTTTTCTATCTACTTAGAAGCAGGTGTACACATTTTTTATGTTTTAGATAAGTCAACAATTATAAAGAATATATTCTATTGTCTTCATAAGAAGAATGAATAATAAGAAAAATAAGCCAAAGAAAATTTCTATAAGTTTTACAACCATTTATATAATAGCAAGGTTTCTTAATTAAATGTTTGCTAAATAGCAAACTACTTGCAAAGAAGTCTTAAAACTGCTTCGAAGACAATGTCATTTTAATTTTGATATTTTTTAATAAGAGAAACATTAAAAATAATCAACACTTTGTTTTATTTAATTATATATTTATCCTCCTCCTCCTCCTCCTCCTCCTCCTCATCATCATCATCATCATCATCATCATACATCTACTGTTCATGCTCATATGGGCTGGATGATTTGACAGGTGTGCCAGAAGACTGAATTGAGCTCCGGTGTCAGCTTTGGCATGGTTTTTATGCCTTCCTAACACCAAACACTTTACAATGAGTATTAGGTGCATTTTCCAGGCTAGTGAGGGGTTGCCAAGTAACTTGTATTTCAAAGGGAAAAACCCTTGACTGAGTATGTGTGGTGGGGTATTTGAGAGAGCGAGGTGGCTTTATGCCAAGTTTCAATTTTTATTCACTAGTAAAGGTTTCTTTGTATATCCTTTCCTTGGACTGTTTCCCTGTTGTCAGATGGCAAAGTCAATTATTGTTCATAATCATGGGTATCCACAATGGCTGATTAGTTTTATTGCCTTATGGATGAGACCAATTGAGTCTACAATTGATTAATCATTTAAGTGAATGAAATATTGATTTCAAATTTTGGCACACAGCCAGCAAGTTTGGGGAGGTGGGGCTAGTCGATTACATCGACCCCAGTATTCAACTGGTGTTTATTTTATAGACCATGAAAGACTGAAAGGCAAAGTCGACCTTGGCAGAATTTGAACTCAAAACATGAAGATGGATAAAATGTCATTAAGCATTTTGTTTGTCATGCTAACGATTCTGCCAGCTCACCATCAAAGAATGAATGAAATATTAATAAATGTTTATATAGATATGATAAAATGTTATTTTCTATAATCTGTATAACATCTGGGATTGATAAAAGAGACAGATGTGATGGAATGTTTTATTCTTCCTTATTGCTAATAATGAAATCTCTTATCCTATCAGAAGACAGTAATGCAGATTATGTTTTCTATACCTCAAATTTGCTTCAATACATAATGACTGGAGTTTATTAATAAAGTAACTGATAAGGATTCAAAAGAATAATTACCTTCAATATGTAGAAAGAGAATTTAATTAAATGTTAATCTAATATCAATAAGAATAAATATTTTTAAAATGATTGAAATAAATTGCTTCTGTTCGTTTTTACTTATACCTTTGAAATTTTCAATGTATAGACATAAATCTTATTCTACTTCAACATCATCTCAGAAATTTAGATCAGTTATATGCTAAAAGTGATGTCTGTTTAAAACTTCTGGCTTTGTCTTTTTTGGCAGTAGTTTCTTTTGTGTGTGTGTGTGTGTGTGTGTGTGTGTGTGTTATAGCTAGCTGTCTTACAGCAAATTCATGCAAATATTGTTTTTATATAAAATATTACTTGTAGATATTTCCTGCTTTGATTATTACTCCATTCAAGCAAATAATCCTTTGTGAGCTACTATTACACAGACATTTACAACAAGCATACAGAAGTTGAAACAAAATTTAGGAGTAAATATTTACAAAATTATATCTGACTTTATGACTGTCTTTTAACAAAACATCTAACATCTCATCCATACTCACGTATTCTTCCGATAACCCAAAGAGAAGCCTAGATTTTTAACAATGAGGTGTTTGTACTAAATATTTTGAAGTTGCTTTCAAACAGAAGAATAACAAATATTTCTGCATCTTATTTAGTTATTTGCTTTGAAAATTTGCTCAGGATCTGTATGCATTTAACAGTAGGTTGTGATGCCTTAAGGCAACAAACTCTATAACATATTCACATCTGAGTGCGTTTATCTCTACTCAGAATAGCCAAAAGCTATTCTTTTTTACATTCATTCAAATTGAATTTCTTTTTTTTATCATTTTGAAAACCAACCTGCAATTACTGTTGTATATATATTTTTAAATCCTAAGATAGAATTTGATTGAGACATGTTCTACACTTCTGGCTTCTTTTTTACACACTTTTTTCTTTTACCTTTTCTTCTTCCATTTCTCTTCTATGGTTTCCTTCTTAATTTTCTCTATTTTTAATTTTTGTGTTTGAATATCCTTTCATTGCTAAATATATCATTTCATCAAATCAAAGTTTGTAAAATGACACACATAACATTCGAAAATAATCCTGAAAATATTGCATGGCAGAATCTGCAAGAGATTCACAAGGAATAAATAAATAAATAAATAAATAAATAACAATCAGTTATGCACAAATAAAGTAAGAACTATACTATTTTTGAACTAAACCTATTTCTGGCTTAGTTCTGATATTTGTTGAAGGATAAACTTTATCAGAGAATATTCTAGTTTTATCTTCTAATACTAAACTATTTTCACTGTTGTTTTACCAACTAAAAATCATTTTTATTTCAAAAAGTTATTTTGAAAAGTAAAACTGATGAGAAATAGAATGACCCTTAACCTTATATGTATAAGTATGCTGTGTGTATAAATTATTAAACAATGAATTACCATACTTGAAAATAATGTACATTGTAGACGATCAATATTTTTATCTTAGAATTACATTATCAGAGAATTGTTACTTCTACAGAATGTAGCCATAAGACACATATGACTTTAAACATTGTGGAAAGTATAATTACTACTATGGTACTCATACAAATCAAATACCATCATGAAATGTGTAATGATCTTAAAACATCTTTGAAATAATTCCTATTTATAGTTGGTGAATTACAAATAGAATACTACCTTTACTAAGTGTGTTCTTTTCAATTAATTACTTTTATAGATTAGAGGGAAACTTAGTTCCAGATCTGTCATACTTGTGGAAACCTTAAATAAGGAGTCATTAAACTAAAGCATATTTTAGTGTTAATGAGAAACCTTAAACTCTGACTTGGACAAAAATTTTTGAAGTTTGTGGACACCTTAAAGATTGACCTCTTGGCTTTGTTACAGCATTTGGTGATAAAGGGAATCTGTAAGTGCTAAAATATTGACATGGTAGTAAATCATCTGCTGTAACTGAAAGACATGAGATGTTTATTGCATATATTTCTTCCACTGAAATTCTACGTTACAGGCATTTATCAGAAAATCAAAGAAAATCATTTGAAGTTCTAACTAAATTTGAACATTTTTTAATTGTTCATCCCTGTAAATAAATTGAGAAGTTTTACATGTGGAATTAGTGTTTGTCTTGGTGTCTAGTTTACTATTAATAATCTATATCACAATTCTATACATTGTTTTATAGAAAGACAAGCAAAACAATAAATTACAATTAAAAAATTTTTCTACAGTCCATTGTAAAATGACTAAAAATATCAAGTCAGCTCCTTTATGCTTAAGAAAAAAAATCCAGCTGGCAAATTATGTATAATTTGCAATAGTAGCTTGATAGAAGTTAGTTTTTAACATACTGTGTATTTTGCTAAATCTGCTTTGAAGATAATAAAATGTCTACCACCTGCAAACATTAATCACTGCAAAATGATTCATAATTGTATAATTATTTTACTAGAAAGTACATCAATGCTCTCTTATATTACATTTACTCCTCTAAGCTGTGTTACAAATACAAAACTATATTTTATTTATATATTTCTAAAAATTGTTCACAATTGTAATTGCCAAATAAACAGAATATCTTACTTCAGCTTAGAGTTTGATTTATTTTCTCTTTAACTTTTTACATTTCTTTTACAAGAAGTAGGCCATGTACGATTTTAAGCTAAAACTAGGTGGAAGAATAGACAAGTTTGACTTGCCTTTTATATAAAACATGAAACATATACGTTTTCATGTATTACTTTACCTGTTCCTTGTCAATGTCAGCTTAATATAACTTGTCTTACTAGGTCACAACTGATATTATTACTTCAACAAATTGCAAAGCTGAATTTTCTTTACTCAGTTTAGGATTTATATATTTTCAAATTTAAAAATGTTAGGATTTATATATATTTTCAAATTTAAAAATGCTAATTAATACAAGTAGAAGGAGCTTGCAGAAGAGGAAGACAAAAGAAAACTGGAAAACAGGTGGTGAGGTCTAACCTCAGAATGCTGAACCCCACAGAGGAGACACCAAAGGAGGCAGTAGTCAGATAGATACTCTGTTAAACCCGATCTATTCAAATTATAACAGCATGAAAAATTTGATGTAAAATTGATGTTTATGGTGTGATCCCACATCTACTTAGTTTATTCGTTCCTAACTTTCCATTAATCCAAATTAGATATTTTTCTATGTCAAATCTTTGATCTATGTGTTGTTTCATTCACTATTAGTGGTTCAGCAAAAAAGAGTGTTAGAATAAGTACTTGGCTTCAAAAAAATTAGTACTGGAGGTGATTCATCGAACTAAAAATTTCTCAAGGTGCTGCCCCAGCATGGCCACGGTTTAATGACTGAAGCAAATAAAAGGAAACAGATAAAGGATACACACACACACTTATACAACACCTAGTTGACTAAATATACTTAAATATAAAATTCATTTGATGATATATTCTGTTGCACTATTTAGCAACTTCAACAGTTATTAATTTACCTCAATGAAAATCTACTATACTTCCAAAATGTTCATAAATTATTTAATAGAAATATTTTATTGGTTGAAGAAATAAATTAAAGCTTCTTTCTTTATAAAATAATAAATGTAATATCTATCTTCACAATTACTTTTATATTATTAAAATCCAAAACAAGGAATGAGCTACTTGGGAAGTTTAATAAAGATGATTCTCAAGGTCTTTGGCTCACAGAATAAATATGAAACTCAAGGTTTAATTATGAATCTTAAATGAAAATCACTTAACTTTGGACCTTTCTTCCATAATATTTTCAAACACACAGTTACACTAAAAGTAAATATTACATCTCTGCTTCATATGGTCACAACAGATCAGTGGAAGATAAAATACTAGTCACTCAGCAAAAAGTCACATATATGCTTTTAATTTCAATACACACTAATATATTGCTGTCTTCTTAGTAGTTGAAGCAAGAGTTTCAGGGAGTGGGGCACAAGTACTGCTTTCCTCCCCTCAATTTTCCAAAAATCAGGCAGTGTCTTTAAGTTTGGTCCATTTGTCTTTGGAGTAAAGGCTGTATAGCTTCTCTGTGAAAGCTATTCCTGTGAAAGCTATTCCTGTGAAAGATGCATTACTTCTGTTTCTGTTGTTGGTTGTTTTATTGTCTTTTGTTCTACAACTGTTGTTGCTTTCACTGCTTTTTTCAATATCATTGTTGTTGGTGTTGCCCAAGTTATAATATTGTTAAAAACTTAGCATTTCAGTTCACAAATTTGTCTTCACCATTCTTGTTGTTATTGTTGCAGTTGTAGGTATCACGTTCATTCAACAGATTACATGGGCCAATTTTGACATCATTGCAACCACTACCAATACTTGACGTGTTTGTGGCATTTGAAGGAGAAGGCATAGACAGAGAAACCATTTATCCTTTCACAATGTCTCACAGTTATGTGGGCACGTGTCTTCAAGAAACTCATTGAGTTTGCAGTGCTAGAGTTATGAATAAATTTTGAAGCATGAATAAGTAGCTACAGTTATGGATAAATTTTGAGGGTTGAATATGGTTATGAGCATTCCAAAAGTTCCAGAGCATCTCTCTGACACAGGATGTCATTAATTTGGTGATCAGCTAGTGAGACTAACTGGTCGATAATTGACAGGGGAGGTATGGTAGCTCTTTTGGAAAGGGAAATAATGCTACCAACTTTTAACTCTTCTGGGGCAACACAATTATTAAGGCAGAAGAGGAGTGAAAGCTGAGTTTCAGAAAGAGGCTGCCACATTTGCGAATTAGATGAATAACACTATGAAAACACGAATAAACATAGGTGTGCATATACGTGAGATGGTGTTGCAGCACTACAGGAGTAAATTCAATATAATATTATGTTAGGGAATTTAGTGTCATTAGTGGGGAAGATTGTACTTTTGAATTTCCAACAGCAGTCTCTTTGAAATCAGTAGTAATCTGACCTATGAGGAATTGCAGAGAAGGGCAAAATGAAAGTGAGGCTTCTGTTTCAAATTCACATATTTCCAGAACACTTTATTATTCATGGTGGTTGCTATGAATTGTTCAAATTTAGGTGCTGCATTTTTAGTCATCTGCTTGATATGGCCAGGTAATCTGCTGCATCTTCTATTATCTTCTGTTCTGTGTAATCTGTATTCACTTTCAACATCTTGTCATCCTTTTCTGGTGAGGCAAACAACTGCAGTCTTCCAAATGATACCTTTAAGTTTCTAACATGTTTACAGGATGCTGATGCTTTGCATACAGCCCAGATTACATTGAGAATGTGCTGAAGAGTGGTATTAATATCTCTGGACTCATAAAATTCAAGCCAGTTTGAGTGTTTTTAACTCAGTACAACACAGAGAGTTCTATTCAGCTTTGTTCTAGGGAAAGAAAGCAGCTGCTGCTGGTGGTGACGGTGGTGGCAGTGACGGTGGCGGTGGCTGTGGGGGTGGTCGTGGCTATGGTGGCAGTAGTAGTGGAGGTAGAGGCAACAGCAGTGGCAGAGGTTATAGCAGTGGCAGCTTTTTTTCCACCCATAAAATACAAATTGACAATAGTCATGAAGCCACTGGAGTTATTAAAATGTTCTCTGGCAGTGGAGATAACAGTTTTTCACGAGTGGTTACATAGCAAATCTACCTCTTGTGTTACCTCTTAGGGGGAAGGTGAGTACTAGGAACCAGACACATTAGACACTATATCAAAGAAATTGTTTGTAATTTGCATCTTGTCAAATGTTTCCCAGTCAGGGTTATTCAAACCACCAGTAATGAAAGCACAGGTGACTGTTTTCCTAGATGCAGCTCTGAGGATGTCAAAAAGTTGTGTCATGATAATAGTAAAAAAAGAAGACATTTAAAAGTAGTTACATGCATACATAGATGTTCTTCTAAATGGCTAAAATTGCCGTAAAGAATTGCTGAAAAACTTGAGCAACCATAAACCATCATTAAAGTGGTCTTTTGTGAAATAGGTTGTATCCAATCATGCTAAAACACTATTGCAGAGTAAACAATGAGCCCAGGTTATCAAGACTGCAATGAAATCAAGATCAGTATTTTTAACATAAGAGTATAACAAATTCGGGCCTTCTTGCATAAACTGTGGGCATTTAAATACAGTAACCTTATAATTCATAGGGGATGGTATATTATTCTCATTTAAGTTTCTCAGTTTTTTCACTGCTATCAATTGTTGTACTCTCAGAATAGCTTGTATCCCATTTTTATATGACACCAGACTAGACAAATTTCTCTATTTTTCTATCATTGTGTAAACTAAAATGCACATGTAGTGCAGAGTCACAATTCAAGGAAGCTACTGTAGATCGACTGTTTGACAGAATTCTTAAGTGGGATAGAAATAGGCAAATAAACATTTTATTTGATTCCATAAATAATTTCATTACAAAAATCATACTTCACAACATTGTCATCTCAGTATTAAAAAAAAACAAATAATTTGGAGTTATAGCTAAAAAAGCTAAAAAAAAAAAATAGCTAAAATGGCTAAAAAAGAATGTCAGACAAGTTGCATATAAATAGTAGTATTAATTTATACATGCATTCTAAAGAGGGACTTTTTTAGCCTAAATTCTATTACAAAACATTTTTTATATAAAATAAAATAGAAAATGTTAAGTGTCAACTGACTCAAACAACTTTGATATTTAGAATTTATTTACACATAAAATAGCATGTGACACAATGATTTATAAAAGAAAATTTCTAGAAAGAACACATAACTGAACAACTAAAAGACCAGTATGCAGTTTACTCAACTTGTTTGTTATTTTTATTTTCAGAAAAGCTACCTGATTTTCCTCCTTTCTTTGTTATCAGTACTTTACATATATCAGTACTTTATGGGCATCACTTAATGTAAATCACATAGAACATTTTGATAGCATGGCAGCAATTTAAGTTGCATTCAAATAATCCTTTCAAATAATAACAGTAAACAGTTTTCGTTTACTTGTGACTTAATTATGGAATTCAAGACATGCAGTTGCAAATCAATTTTGTATTTGGTTTCAGAATTTTAAATAGCTTTCAAAATTTACATTAATCTCTTCTGTTAAAATTTTATTGTCATATTTCACAAGTAATCTTTTGGTTCTTCTTCTCAAAGTTTGCTGTATCTCTCTTGCTACCCAATAAAATATGCTTTATTAGTAAATTGTCTTATTACTGCTAGTCCTTAGTTCCATATTTACAGTTAAATTATAACCATTTCATTGTCTGCCTTTGTTTTTTCTCTCTTCCTTTTCTTATTTCTCTTTCTTTATCTTTTCTTTCTTCTAATGTGGGTTTTGCTTCTCAAATACAAAACATTTTTATCCATTGTCAACATAGATTAACAGGTTACCTTGAATTCTCTGCTCTGTCTCTCTCAAAATTCTGTTATGCAACATTTCCATTCTTCTCTAGTTATACTGCAAGGTCAAATCAAGTAAATATTTTTTTTTAATATGTGGAAAAAATAGAAAATTCCAATTAAATTTGAAAATGTTAATTTTTTTTCAAATGTATTACATTTAACAAGCAAGGTATGAAATATAAACAAACATTTCAAACATAAAAGATATTTATTTCTAACAAAGCATATCTAATTATAGCATCAACTCATTATATATTTCCCATTTCTTTTTCAGATCAGTATTTCTTTGATTCACACCTAGTTAATGTACATATCAAAATTAGTTGCCATGTTTTTTTCACAAGATAACTATTTTACTCAAGGCTAATTATTTATTTTATTTTCATTTACCTTTTTATTTTTGTTTTTAGAAATCTATCTTCAGATTTATAATTGACTGTATAAAGTATATTTTGATTCTCAGTAAAAAGCTGAAGCTAATAGCATATAATACAACAGATTGTATCATATAAGTCTTTATATATGGTTTTGTTACTTCCCTTCTATAACCAAGTCACAGGATACTTAAATATTAAAACTCTTTTGTTGAAAGTACAGACAGAAAATGTTTTATGGCAAGTTAGCAATTAATTTTGGTTTAGTGTCTTCAGGTTATATTGAAGAATGTAAAATATTGCCTTGGAAAGCATTCAGTTATGTTAGTAAACCTGAATGGAGATTTAAGGAGTTACTTCAGAAGTTTTTGTAATAAATAAACTTGAAAAGAAATATTATTATATGTTATTTTGCTTCTTGTTTTCAAAATAAGACCCCAAAAATTGTAAATATTTTGTAAGTAAAGAAAGAGTTTCCTGATTTTTCCTCTGGTCTTTCTCTCTCCTCCCTCCTCTCTCTATCTCATCATACATAAAAATAAACAAATAAATCAGTTTGGATCAGTAAAGCATGTGAGGCTTTATGTTTGAACATTGTTACCTTCAGTTAGATAATTCAAAGAAAGGCTACATTTTCATACATTAATTAAAACAGTTTTGTACTTTTATTTATGACACAATATTCATTTGTTGGAGGCTGGTCATACCAAAACTTATTTTACACAGTCAATTCTTTGTAAACTAGATCTAAAGTTTTATTTATTAATGTAGACTTTAAGCTGACAAATGTGTCTTTCACATTTGTCTACAGCTTATCTGAATCATTGCTTGAATTGCTTGTTGCTTTTATCAGCATCATTATAAACTCACTTTCCAACAATAGCTTATTTTAGATGAACTTGTTTGATAACAGTGTTTCCTTTTGTTTCACATCTCTAAAATAAACACAGACTGTTTCGTATAACATTTCTTCTTTGTTTCTGATCAGCTTATTATATTCCCTCTCCCAAATCTCATATTGTGCAGTTGACATTAATATAATAATGATATTAATATAATAATGATTTCTTTCTTATGCACAAAGCCAAATTTTTTAGGGAAAAATTAAGTCAGAAGAATTAAACACCGTTTCTCTTTAATATTATTTTATTGACTCACAGAAACGAAATCAAAGCTAAAATTATTGGTGTGACTGGAACTCAGTACAATGAAAGATGACAGTAAAAATACTGTAAGGTGTTCACATCAGTATTCTACAGTTCCAACCATCTTCAAATGATGGTAATGTTGCAAATGATTAAGAACAGGATGTAATCAATAGCTATAAATGTCAAATTAAATGATGAAAGAAAATTTTTACTATAAAATGTTTTGGCAAAATTCTATCAAATAATTTTAGATATGAGCTATATCATTCCAAAGATTTATATCTAGAGGGGTAATGTGTCATGCTCTGAGGATAGCTGTCCACTTTGCAAGTAAAAAATTTCTAAGCCTACTTTATTACAGATTATTTGTTTGCTAGAATTTTTAAAAAAACAGCAGTTTGTAAAATAAACATCTACTCCAGAAGCACTCATCTTGTAACCAAATTGTAAATAGGGAACCAAGATATATAAATGCCTTTCATTTTATTATTTTGAAATTAAAATCAACTTCTAATCAATGTTTTGGTTGTATTTCATTTAAAATATTCTTAATCTGTAATAAAATAAACAACCAATATTTCTAAAAGCAATATTGTCTGTTTGATGAATTCCACAACCAATATCTCGTTTATAATTTAAGTCAAATAGATGAAAATAGAAACTTATTATTTGTCAATTTGTTACATCTGAGAAAAAAAGCAAAGTTATTTGTGCTCAAAGACCTCCTTTGAATTATTTATAAAAGAGTTTATTTTTCCCTGTTAACTGTAAACATTTCAATATAACCATAATCTTAATCATCATCATCATCATCATCATCATCATCATCATCATCATCATCATCATCATCATCATCATCATCATCATCATCATCATCATCATCATCATCATCATCATCATCATCATCATCATCATCATCATCATCACCACCACCACCACCACCACCACCACCACCACCACCACCACCACCACCACCATCACCTCCATCATCAGTTTTATGTTCCTTTTCCATGCAGCAACATAACATTCCATTCAGTGTCTTGATCCTGCAATTTTTTTTTTCTCTGAAGTATGTTCTTAGATCTGTTGCAACAATTTTTATTATTGCCTTATGACATCTGCATTTACTGAGTAACTGACTTACACCACCTATTTCCTATGATTTTCACCCAGAATGTCACATCCATTCATATTACAGCTCACTCACATTTATGTTAGTTTTTCATGTACACTGATGTTGCCCATCCTGCTGAACATGCTAGCTTCATTTCTTTATAGTTTTTGCAAATCCTCTACAGCTAGGTCCTACGTCTCACTGTCATGAATCATTACTGTTCATACAGAAAAGTAATAAATTTTGCAAACTTTCTTTCAGCTAAGTTCTACTCACGACATATTGTTCAACTCTAGGCTTGTTGCTTTTGTTACTCTCTTGAAGCTGTTTCTTTATTCAATCCACAGGTATTTTTTAAAATCTATATATGGTATATCAAGTTTGCAGAAGTATTGGCCATGTAAAGATATGATTTTATGGTAATTCATCAGAGTTGATTTATGTAAACCTCTTTTTTTTATATATTTGTTTTTTTTTCTTTTTGCTGTACTTAGTTTAGATGTTAGCTGTTTGCAGTGTAATCCAATTACTTGTAATAGTTTTGTTTTACTGTCAATACATACTACTTACTACCATTTTTATGATCGAATTCAATATAGAAATGTAGTGGGCAACACTAACTACCTTTTGAAATTTCACCTTGATGCTCAACAGTTCCCAATTATTTCTCTTCTAGTAACGTGCCATCATTGGTTGTCAAAGTCATTGTGTGGTACATGAAGTTATTTTTATTAGATTTAGTTGTATTTATTCTGAATCTATAAGTTTCAGGTTCAAACCACAATATTAATCTCACCTTTCATTCTTCCAGTCAAGTACCGAGATCAATATAATTGACTCCCACACTCCTAAATTTCAGGCCTTGTACTTGTTTTAGAAACAACTATATCATTATTATTGTTGATATTGTCATCACTGTTTCTGTTATTGAAGACCAAGACAGCAAAAAGAGCAACAAAGCCCACTTTTCAGAGAACTATCAGCCAAAATCTCTAGGGATAGTAGAAATAATCATTTTACGCCCAGTATAAGAAAGAAACCAGTAGACAGTAGCAATCAGTAGTGCTACTTCATCATCTCAAAATGAAGAAGAAATAATGGTTGCAGAAGAAAATGTACAAACTGTCAAAGAAACACTAAAAGAAAATGAAAAAAAATATATCAAAAAATAAAATGTCAACACAAAAGAACACTAAATGAGGGAGAAGGAACAATTTCTTCAAAGGACCAACGACATACCATCTCAGAAAAATAATGAATAGGGCAAAGAGCTATGACTCACTCTCCTTAGAAAATGAAACAAGCAACTGATTAACAAATTCTCATTTCTGTGAGTGATTTCAGAGATATTCAAAAAAAAAAAATGAAAATAATGCAAGTGCAGCTGAGCAGAGAAATGACTTGTGGCATCCGTTCTGGTTTTTAATATTCTGAGTTCATATCTTACCAGGGTTAACTTTATCTCTCATTCTTTCAGTGTTAATAAAATAAAATAAGAATCTAGTCAAGGATTGATAATATTGACTAACAACTTCCCATTAAAATTGTTAGCTTTGTGCCAAGATTATTATTATTATTAGTTCATATACACACAGCGGATTAAACTGTTGAAAAAGAAAATTTCTAACATCTGGTTTCAACAAGTAACCTTAGATGCCAAAAACCTTTGTAAGTATACTAGATGTCCCTAATAATACTGTTTTCTGAAGCTGCATTAAATTAGGCTTTATGCCTATTTCCTCTATCCATCTGTTCATATCTTTAGAGAGAGTTCCTAATGACCTATAACTACAGAGACACAATTTATCCGCACTTTCCATAGTTTCTGTAACTCAATGGCTAGGTCCTAGTACTTTGCTATTTTCGTTATACTTCTCATATTGACTTTCTCATCATTTAGGACTGAAAAGTCTATTATCATTATTGAATGAGAAAGCAGAGCATGCCATCAAAGTAATTCTAGAGTAAAATATACAAGGGATATTTGTTAAAGATTTCCCCTGATCCACTTCCTAAGGACTGGGATAAACGAAACTTGACATAATTATTAGTCCTCTACATAGCCACCACCAATGGTGACACACTTCTCTCATCATTTTATGCAACTGTGAAGACCTCATCTGTAGAAGTCAGTAGGCTATGTCTGTAGCCAAAACTTTGCCTGGGAAAAAAGTTCAACATCATTTGAAAAGTGCTTCCCTTCAAAAAAAAACTTCATGGTTGGAAAGAGGTGGAAGTTAGATGGTGCATGGTCGGGAGAGTAAGTGGGGTGAGGAAGGATTTCATAGCCACAGGAGTGTGCTTTCATCTGGACAATATGTGCATTGTGATCTGGAGTGTTGTTTTGGAGGAGGCAGACTCTTTTGGTCAGCATGCCACGCCTCTCTGCTTTGATGGTGACCCACAATTTCTGCAGCAGAGAAGCATAATATGCTCTGTTAACTGTGATGCCTTTTTCCAGAAAATCCATCATCACAACTCCATACTGGTCCTAAAAGACTGTGATCATCACCTTGCCTGCTGAGGGTTGGACACAAGCCTTTTTGGGAGGTGGCGAGTTATCATGCTTCTATTGTTTCAACTGGACTTCAGTTTCAGGATCATAGTAATGGACTCATGTTTCGTCCTGTGTGATAAGTCTGCCAAAAAAAGTCTTCCTCATTTTCTTGGTACTTTGCTAAAAGAGCCTGGGAGCAATTTCCTCATTCCTGCTTCTGAAAAGGTGTGAGCATCCAGGGAGTCCATCGTGCAGACAACTTCCACATGGGCAAGTGGTCGTGAATGATTTTTTTCTATGAAGCCTACACTTTCTTTACCTCTTGGGCTAGTTGCCAAATCTTCTAAAATGCAGCAATCCTCCCAAATGGCAGCTTCTATTTTATGGATGGTGTCATCATCAGTGGAAGAATGAGGTCATCCAGGAGTAGGAACAGTTTCCACCAATGTCTGACTACATTTGAATTGGCGATGCCAGTGCTTGACTAAATGATGGCGCACCATCACCATAAACTTCTTTCATCCCATCGAAAGTTTCTTTTGGTGTACAACCATTCAAGTATAAAAAAATCTGATCACTGATCTGCATTCAACTGCCTCCATTATAACACCTTAGTCCACTTCAGTAGCCATAAAAGACAAACAAATACGAGTTTGAAACTGCATGTGACTTGTAGAGACATGTATATAATCATAGCTGTACAAGTTCCATTTCCTGCAATAACTGAAAGTTGGTCAGAGGAAATCTTTAATGAACATCCCTTGTATGAAGTCCAATATACCCATCATGACTACCAGTCTGATAAGGGTACACCAGGCACATGCCCCACAATCATATGTGTGACATGTTGATCTCATATCAAGATAAACAGCACATGACCTTTCAGGTGGAGCCCAGTTAGAATTTTCTTCAGTTCAAGTAATCTATCCTGCTCAAAAGGTCCCTGAATAAGGTTTGTTTAAGGATGTTGAACCAAATATCCATGTTTCCAGAGGTAAATTATCCAAACCCCAAAGAATTCCTCTCAACACATGGCTATGATACTCCCCAACTACTTCTGCTCATAATCAGAGATGCACATATCATCAGCCACCAAAGGACATTCTCAACTGGTTAAGGTCAAACAACTGACAGGCAAATCTGTGGTATTGAGCAGAATATTTGCTGTAGTCCATTCTTTATACCAAGACAAAACACATGCATAATTTATTATTATTATCATTATTATTATTATTATTTGGGTTCAAATTCTGCCAAGATCAAATTTACTTTACATCTTTTTGGAGTCAATGAAATAAGAACCACCTGAGCACTGGGGTTGATGTACTCAATTAACCCCCTCCCCCTAAAAGTGCTGGCCTTGTGCCAAAATTAGGAAGAACCATCATCATTATCATCCTTGTAATCTCTGTCATCAACATTATTAATGCTGGCTTTGATTAAAGGCAAATGTCTTTTGATTTCAAGTAGGACTCAAATTTCTCTAGTAAAAGCATAAGCATCACAACTTCTAATTACTCAGTTTCAGAATCTAATGTTTTATGAAGTAAACAAAGTTTACTGTTTCTAGTCATAAGAATTTCTTCATGTGTTAGACATTGCATTATACCTTGAGCATAACACTTATTTCCAATTTACTTAAGCTTTATGACAAAGAGAAAACTCATAACAAATGGTAATGGAAATTATACAGATTGTACAAAAGTGAGACTAAACTTAAATACTTTTCAGATCAATGTTCAAACTTTACAGGAACAGATTTAACCATGTAGCTGTTTTAATATTGATCAAATAAGTACGACTAGTATAGAATTGTAAAATTATTTAATTGTTCTATGTCCCCAAATAAGTAAGCCCTCAATTTTTTTTTTAATAAAACAGAGGGATATTGTGTTATGAAGAGTAACATTAATACTGGACTAATCACTAACTTGTCACAAGCAGTTTGCTTAGAAGTGACATGGTTCTAGGCTTGATCCCACTCAGCAGCAAATTCAAAATATGTTTTCTACCACAACTTTGAGTTGAGGTGATGCCTTGTAAAAAGAAAAACTGAGTAAATTGAAAATGTGCAGAAGCCCATCAGATGAACTACATATGATGAGTTCTGATTAATCTTTCCTTTCTCGCATTAGTCTCACATGTCCTCCAATGAGAATGGGCAATGCTATACCTCTGAACTAAGCCCTAAAAAAAAATCTATTAAATTATACATCAATAAACCCAAATTTACTTTACTCTAAAGGAAAAAATATTTACAGTATATGCTTTTGGTGTTCTAAGCATTTATAGCTGCTAAAAGCAGAACATTCTTGAATTAAGGATGTTGGGAAACATATTTTCATGAAACTGATTTTCTTCAGTGATTTCGTCTGAGTGTAAGACTCCTGATAAAATGGTTCTATACTCTCAGAGTTAGAATATTTAAATAAAGATTTTGGTAATTCATTAACAGTAATACTACAGGCAGCAATAACAATATTAATAGCTTCATTAGTGTCAGCTTTAACAATGATTTCTTATATATAAAGCAAACATTTTCTGTGAAGTAGAAGCAATTCAGTTAATACAATGAAATGTATCAATGTTTGTTTTATGACCACTAGAAATAGGAAAGCAAAGTGAAGTCCAGTTGGGTTTCAACTCAGATCAAGGGACAAAATTCAATACCTTTTGCAATTAGTCCAGTACTCTGTCATTTATTGAAGCTGAAAATAACACTGTGGAGACAGCATTATTGATAATGTACAGGACTAATTGCAAAAGGTATACCAGTAGGCCAAATCACTATTTGTTACATCACTGCTTACTCTGTGTCATTAAAAATTGCAATGTAACTATAACATAACTGTGGGAAATGTTATCAGAATCATTTTTAAATATTTATGAATTTCAACATGCACTTACTGTTGAAGCAATTGCTTCTTCTTATAATAACAATTCACCTATGTTCAAAATCCACTAAATTGAGACAGACTGAAATGTATCTCTCCCAAGTAGGCAACAGAACTGCTACAGTAAGGTTGTGAACTTATAATTATGAGGCTAATATTCTATATGTTTATACTTGTTACCTTCTGATCAGAGTCCATTTTGTTCTTGTCAATTTTTCATAACAATATATCACATTTTATACCCAACATTTTTATAATTGAAATAAGCTGATTCTTTAAATAAACTATTATAACACTTCATAGCCGTTATACAACATTAGTTCATATCCTGTTAGATTCAGCAGTGCATTTAAAATATTTAAGACGAAGATTCTCCATAAATTGGCATCCAAAATATTATGTGAAAGCAAGTTTATGTAAGAAGTGAGTTTATAGTCAGCTTTATGTACATATCCAAAACTCAAATAAACAGAAATAGATTTTATATGTTTATAAACAAGATAAACCAATCAACATAATTAGCAGAATTTTCTTTGAGATTAATGTCATAGTGAATAAGAACTATTTTGTAAATGAAAAAAAAAATAGTAGATACAGAAAAGGAGGAAAATGGGTAATAGAAAGATGAGAGTTTGAATATTTTGATTATAAAATATAATTAAAAAAAAGAAAGAATGGAAAGAAAAATGAGATTTTTATGTATTTCTCTTAAGAGCAAAAATTGTTCAAACACTATTTTTGTATTTCTTTAACAATTTCTATCAGTTATGTTATGGTTCAACTATAATTTATTTTTGATCAATACTTTTAACAGATAAAATTGCAAAAACAGAGTGACAGAGCTAATCATAATAAAATAAACTTTCACATTTCCTGATCATTATATTTAAAGAAAAAATATTTTTAGTGGTTATCCATTTGATATTTTGGCACATGGTGATCATAGATTACTGTAGCATACCTAAATTGAATTTGCCAGGTGTACTCCAAAAGTAACCTGATTTGTAAAATAAATTTAGGTTAAAATTTCTTAAATTATATGCAGAATACCTAACAGATGATGTAGTTAATTTTTTACATTCAAAAATATATATTACCCTTTATCAGTACCTGAAAATGAGTAATTTTTTTTATTTTAAAAATAAATTTTCCAATGCTAAACTACTTTAAATAATGAGTTTAAATAATGATAATAATAATAATAATGATAATGATAATGATAATAATAATAATAATAATCCTTTCTACTATAGGTACAAGGCCTGAAATTTTGGGGGAGGGGATAAGTCGATTACATCGACCCTAGTGCGTAACTGGGACTTATTTCATCAACCCCAAAAGAATGAAAGGTAAAGTCGACCTCGGCAGAATTTCAACTTAGAACATAATGACAGAAGAAATGCCACTAAGCAGATCACCCTGCATGCTAACGATTCTGCCAGCTTGCTATAGTAATAATAATAATAATAATAATAATAATAATAATAATAATAATAATAATTGAAATAGATTGGAATAGATTGCCCAGTAGAGCTCCTACAGAAAGTTTATCTCTTAGGAACAGCAAGGATTGTCAGAAGGGTTCTAAACACTTGAAAGGCAGCTGAAAACTTACAGATACCTAAGGTTACAGGTAGTAACCCACTACCCACATAAATCCTACCAGGAATAAGACCAAACGTGAGGTAAACCAAAATAATAACAATAATGGTAATAAATTCTACTGTAGGTACAATGCCTGAAATTTTGGAGGCGAAGAGAACAGTCAATTACATCAATCCTAGTTGATAAATCATATACCAGTTGAGTACTGAGGTCGATGTAATCGACTATACCCTTCCCCCAAATTTCAGGCCTTCTGCCTATAGTTGGAAGAATTAATATCATTATTATTATTATTATTATTATTATTATTTTATGTTTGACATTTGTTTCGCATTTGTACAAGTTGGATCCAAGTCTCACCCAGAGACCTCAAGAGACAACAAGTTAGAAGTTCATGTAGGTGTTATACCTAGGGTACCATATATTTGGATTTGTACAGTTTTGTTCTAGTGAATGTTTAAGAAACCATAAGAAAATTATGTGTTTGCTTTAAAATTTGAGATCACATAGACAGTATTTTACGTAGGATATGGGCAGTTCCCCTGAGCACTATCTTTTGAACTTCAGCCATTTTGGGGTTTCCTGGTATCTGAGCTAGGTAGTAATCAGCCCATTTCGCTGTCATTCCCAGGGCACCTATGACAATAGGTATTGTTTTCGTCTTCAGATTCCACATTTTGCTAATTTCTATTTCAAGATCTTTATATTTGCTCAGTTTTTGGTAGGTATTGACAGATACGTTTATATCGATTGGGACAGTCATATCAATGAGGAGGCATGATTTTTGTCTGAAGTCTTTCAGTATGATGTCTGACCTATTTGCGTCTATCTTTCTGTCAGTTTGAATGGTGAAGTTCCAGAGGAGTGCAAAGTGATCATTTTCAAGTACTGGGGGTGGTTTGTGTTCCCACCAGTTTTTATCATGGGGCAAGTCCAGGTTTTTGCATATTACCCAGTGAATATATTGTGCAGCTCTATCATGCCTGTTGAGATACTCTGTAGGCACAAGCAGACTGCACATGGAGACAACATGATCGATGGTCTCATTTTGTTGTTGGCATATACGACATAATGGGGAGCTGCCATTCTTTAATATGTTGGCCTGGTAGTTCTTTGTAGGTAGGCATTGATCTTGGGCTGCTATGATAAACCCCTCTGTTTCTGATTTCAAGCCAGAGGCCATTAACCATTGATGGGTAAGAGCTTTGTCAATATCTGCATTATTCGCTCTCTTTGGGTATTTGCCATTGAGAAGTTTTCCATGCCATTTTCCAGTCATAATATCTAAGGCAGCAATTTTTGCACCGGTTTTCAAGCGCTTAGCTTTTTCTGCAGGTGTTTCTAGTTCGTCTAATTCTTGAATTTGTTGCAATTGGAATTCACTTAGATAGTCCTTTGCCTGTTTTGTTACTGAGTAAGATGCTTTCTTGCTTTCATGTTTTAAGACAAGTTTTAGCATCCAGTCCTCAGAGTTTTTCAGATAAGTGTCTAGGCCAATTGTGGCTACCTTCATTGATAATGCCAGCTGTAGAAGTCCTTGGCCTCCCTCTTTTCTTGGCAGATAAAGACGTTCTATATCTGCCTTAGGGTGGTGCATTCTATGCATTGTCAACAGTGTTCGTATTTTTCTGTCAACATTACATATTTCAGTAATTGACCAGTTAACGATATTGAAACTGTAAGTCACGATTGGTATGGCTAGAGCATTGATTGCTTCGATCCTGTTTCTCACGTTCAGCTCTGTCTTCAGTATTGCTCTCACCCTGCGATAACATTCTCTTCTGATCCTTTCCCTCATCATTGAGTGCTTGATATTGTCCCCTTCAATTACCCCTAGGTATTTGTAGCTCTCCGCTGGTTCTAACTCTTTTATGACATTTTGCTGGTCAAGGTTCACATTAGATGTATTTGTCATTTTTCCTTTGATAAAGGTAGCTTTTGCACATTTATCAAGGCCAAATTGCATCCTGATGTCATCACTGAATTGTTTAACAATCGCTAGTAGGCCTTTGAGTTGTTGGTCATTTTTTGCAAAGAGCTTTAAATCATCCATTTAAATGAGATGATTTATATTTTTATCAAATATTTTATAACCATACTGTGCATCATTGAGCAATTTTGAGAGCGGTATTAGGGCTAGACAGAAGAGGAGTGGTGATAGTGAGTCACCCTGGAAAATGCCACATGAAATTCTTACATCTCCAGCATTTAGAGATTCCTTGTCATTGTTCAACATCAGTGTGGTTCTCCATGATCTCATACTTACAGATAAAAAGTTTCGCAGAGTAGGAGCTATTTTATACATTTCCAGACATTTCCTAATCCAGCTATGTGGTAGGCTATCAAAGGCCTTTTTATAGTCTATCCAGGCTATTGACAAGTTTTTGTGTCGCTTGTGACAATCTTCTAAGATCATCTTATTGATGAGTAGCTGATCTTTACAACCATAAGATCCACGTTTACATCCCTTTTGCTCATTAGGGAATATGCTACTTTCTATTAAAAAACTATAGGTGTACTCGGTTAGGACAGATGTTAGCGTCTTATACATTGTTGTTAAGCAGGTTATGGGGCGATAATTTTTGGTTCGTTCATTATTATTATTATTATTATTATTCACTTATCTTATTATGTACTTTCACTGCACTACCGAGTGCAGCTCTGTGTGCCTTGGGTATATGCTGTGGTTTGTTGTGATGCTCTTATTTTTACTGTATTGAAAGTGTTTTTCAAAGGATGTGTGCAGTGCTTAGTAGTCGTACTTCCTATGTTATATACACTTGTAAGTCCCAGTGTTTTGGTTATGTATTTGTCTGAATGTTTTTTTGTAATACCTAATGTGCCTACTACAATAGGAATTGTGTCTGCTTTTAGGCTCCACATTCGAGTTACCTCTATTTTCAGATCTTTGTATTTTGAAAGTTTCTCCGTTTCTTTAAGAGAAATTTTGTCATCTGTTGGTATTGATGCATCAATTAGAAGACATCTTTTTTCTTGGTGATCTCTGACAACTATATATGGTTTGTTAGCCTTGAGTTTTCTATCTGTGTGTATTGGCATATCCTAGAGTATGATTGCTTTCTCATCTTCTGTGACCTTTTCTGGTGTGTGTCTATACCATCTTATTTCTATTGTCATTTCATAGTGTTGGCATAGCTTCCAGCGTATACAGGTCCCAACTCTGTCATGTCTGTGAATATATTCTTTCTTAGCCAGGAATGGGCAACTAGAGACAATATGATTTATTGCTTCTTCTCCATCACCGCATATTCTGCAGTTATTTGTATTTCTTTTCATTATGCATTTTTGATGACTTCTGGTGGTAAGGCTTTGACTTTGTGCTGCAATTAAAAATCCTTCAGTCTCTGCTTTGAATCCTGAGCTTCTCAACCATCGTTGGGATTTTGCTTTGTCTCTTTCTTTTTTGTTTAGTTTAACCCAATGTTATCATCATCATCATCATCATCATTATTATTATTATTATTATTATTATTAAAGGTAGCAAGATGGCAGAACCATTGACATGCTGGAGAAAGTGCTTAGCAACATTTCATCCATCTTTATGTTCTGTGTTCAAATTCTGCTGAAGTTGATTTTTGCCTTTAATCTTTCAGAGTCAGTAAAATAAGTACTAGTTGAGCACCGAGATCAATAAAATTGACTAAACCCCCTCCCTAGACATTTCTGGCCTTGTGCAAAAATTTGAAACCATTGTTACTGTTATTAAAGGCAGCAAGCTGGCAAAACCATTAGCTTGTTTGACAAAATGCTTAGTGGCATTTCATCTATCTTTACCTTCTGAGTTGAAATGCTGCTGAGGGTGACTTTGCCCTTCATCATTTTAGGGTTGATGAAATAAGTAGTAGCTGAGCATGGAGTCAATGTAATCGACAAGCCCCTCTCTCCATATTTCAGGCTGTGTGCATATTGTAGAAAGGATTATTATTTAAGGTAGTAGCAAGCTGGCAGAATTGTTAGCACTTCAGACAAAATGCTTAATGGCATTTCTTCCATATTTATGTTCTGATTTCAAATTCTGCCACAGTCAATTTTACCCTTCATCCTTTTGAAGTTGATGAAATAAATGCCAATCAAATACTGGGGTCAATGAAATAGGTACCAGGTGAGTAAAAAAAACAATTTCAAACCTTGTGCCTATAGTAGAAAGGATTATTTTGTTATTATTATTATTTTTATTATTATTATTATTATTATTATTATCATCATTATCATTATCATCATCATCATCATCATCATCATCATCATCATCATCGTTGTTGTTGTTGTTGTTATTGTTTTTATTTTTATTTTTATTATTATTTTTATTATTATTATTATTATTATTATTATTATTATTATTATTATTATTATTATCACCATCATTATTATTATTATTATTATTATTATTATTATTATTTTCATCATTATTATTATTATTGCTATTATAATTATTATTAGGCAGCAAGCTGGCAAAATTGTTCGCACACTGGACAAAACGCTTAGTGCCCATCACTACATTTTGAGTTCAAATTCCGCCAAGGTTGACTTTGCCTTTCATCCTTTCAGGGGGTCAATAAATTAAGCACCAGTGAAACACTGGGGTCGATGTATTCGACTCATCTCTTACCCCAAAATGACTGCCCTTGTGGCAAATTTTGAAACAATTATTATTTTTATTATTATTATTGAGTGAGAGAGCAGTGGATGCCATCAAAATGACAGTGGAGTAAAATATACAAAGCCCAGTATACCCATCATGACTGTCTGATAAGGGTACACCAGGCAGATTCATCACAATCATATGTGCATGACATAGTGATCTCATATCAAGATAAACAGTGCATGACCTTACAGGTGGGGCGCAGTTAGATTTTCTTCAGGTCGAGTAGCCCATCCCACTTAAAAGGTTCCTGAATAAGGGTTGTTTAAGGATGTTGAACAAAACACCCATGTTTCCAGAATAATCCAAACTCCAACGATTCCTCTCAACACATGGCTATGATGCTCCCCCACTACTTCTGCTCATGATCAGAGATGCACATATCGTCAGCCACTAAGGGACATGCTCAACTGGTTATGGTCAAACAACTGACAAGAAAATCTGTGATATTGAGCAGAATATTTGCTGTAGCCTATTATTATTATTATTGTTGTTGTTGTTATTTGCCTTCTAGCATGTTTTGCAAAGGGTGGTTGACAGTGGCAAGACTGGTGAAGCTGAATGGATTTACTCTGAATATGCTTTTCTAAGCAGGAGGAAAGAAACTGGAAGAAGGCACTTTCCCATGCCTTAGAGATGGCAGAGTAATCCAGGATTTTTGTGTGGAGTTTATCCATATTACTCTAAGTAGACTATCCTACTTTTGGGGATTCTATCTATTTATTTATTATTATTTATTTCTCTACTTTCTATTATATATCCTCTGTTATATCCTTTAATGTGGTAGTATCTCCCCTTGGTGGAGGCGCAATGGCCCAGTGGTTAGAGCAGCGGGCTCGCGGTCATAGGATCATGGTTTCGATTCCCAGAATGGGTGTTGTGAGTGTTTATTGAGTGAAAACACCTAAAACTCCACGAGGCTCTGGCAGGGGATGGTGGTGAACCCTGCTGTACTCTTTCACCACAACTTTCTCGCACTCTTACTTCCTGTTTCTGTTGTGCCTGTAGTTCAAAGGGTTAGCCATGTCACACTGTGTCACGCTGAATATCCCTGAGAACTACGTTAAGGGTACACGTGTCTGTGGAGTGCTCAGCTACTTGCACGTTAATTTCACAAGCTGGCTGTTCCGTTGATCAGATCAACTGGAACCCTTGATGTCGTAAGCGACGGAGTGCCAACAAATCTCCCCTTGATTCATGCTAACCCACATGTTTTTGTTTTGTAATCTTTTTGTGCTGTAACTTGTCTTTCGATATTGTCCTCCATGTCTTGGACTCTTGTGGCCAATAAAAGAAATCATTATTATTATTATTATTATTGATAATAATAATGGTTTCAAATTTTGCCACAAATGCAGCAATTTGGGGGGATAGGTCGATTACATCAACCCCAGTGTTTCACTGGTACTTAATTTATCGACTCCAGAAGGATGATAGGCAAAGTCAACTCTAGTGGAATTTGAACTCAGAATGTAAAGATAGTCAAAATGCCACTAAGCATTTTACCCAGCATGCTAATGATTCTGCCAGCTCAAAGCCTAATAATAATGATAATAATAATAATACTTTTTACTATAGGCACTAAGTTTGAAATTTAGGAGGAGGGGGCTAGTCAATTAAATCGACCCCAGTACTCAACTGGTACTTATTTCATTGACCCCTGAAGGATGAAAACAAAGTCAACCTCAGTGGAATTTGAACTGAAAATGTAATGACAGATGAATTGTTGCTAAGCATTTTGCCCAGCTTGCTAACGTTTCTTCCAGCTCACCACCTTATTATATAATAATAATAATAATAATAATAATAATAATAATAATAATAATAATAATAATTCCCATATATGTTATGTATTTATGAAGCTAATTGCTTCAATAAGTATAGTCTAAATATCCCAGCTTCAACATTAAGACTTAAGCACCAAATTTTGAGTCAGCTGGTTCATGAGTTTATCTATTTCAGTATTCTCTCTTTAAAACTCTTCTTTAAAATACACCTATATTGTCCTCATCATGAAACTCATCCTCATCACCATTATCATTCTCAACATCATTGTTATTGTTATTCTAATTATCTTCTTAGTATCTGTTTTCCATGTTTGTATGCGTTGAAACAGTTGTGCAATGAGACATCACAGATTCTCTTAATCTTGAGTCATTTTATCCCAAAGCTTTGCTTCATCACATCTTCTAGTACCTTCTTGTGCTTTTCTCTACTATATAACGTCAAATCAAAACTAGTTTTAAAATTATTATAATGTGTTCCTGAATGTTAAATAATCAGATAGCAAAAGTTAAGGTTTCTTAGTTAATATCCATCTAATTACTAAATTATTTTTGTTGACTGCATAGTCAGTATAGTCAAGAATGACATTGAGATTATAATCACTATATTTAGCACCAATAATTACTTGTACAACTACCCTGCTGGATATATCTATGCTCTCTCTCTTTCTTGCTGTCTGTCTCTTTCTATTTGTCTCTCTCCCTCTCACACACATGACTAACAAACATACATGCACACACATGTACATACATTCACAAATATTTGATAATGTTGATATGCTGATGAAACCCAGCATCCTATCAAATCTTCAAAGTTAAAACACTCCAAAAGTACTTCACTACATTTGACAAAAGTAGCCTAATGGAGAAATATTCCTGAATCTATCGCAAGAGAGTTGTAGGCAATTTCATTCATACACTTGCACACACAAATGCATGCACATACACACACATAAGCACACATGTACACAGTCATATATATATATATATATATATATATATATATATATATACACACACACACACACACACACACACACACACATTCTTGCTTACACCATATAAGCATATACACAGACACACACTCATCTGCTCATAGATTCACACATGTTCAAGCAATAGTAATACAAAAGAACTGAACATTAAACCAGCAATGAAGGTGATGTGTTGGCAGTGGATTCAACAATTCCCATCAGATCATGGAAACTAAGTAGTGACAGGCCATGTCAGTACTCAGTTCAATGGTTATTCAGAAAACCTATCTAATTATTAACCAGGTACTTGATGTAAATATCTAATCCATGTTTTATTATTTCAGGATAGTAAATTCATAAGCTTAGATGTTATAAAAGTTGGTTGATGAGAAGAATTTCTTGCCGTTATGCATAAATAGTTTTGAGTAATAAAAAACTGACCTTCTGAAAAACATAACACATCCTATCGAGTTTATATCACACACACACACATACAAGAAATACGTACGTACATACATACATACATACATACATGCATATATATATATATATATATATATATATATATATATATATATATATATATATACGTAAATATATATATAAATATATGCCCATACATAATTGACATCATCATCGTTTAACGTCCGCTTTCCATGCTAGCATGGGTTGGACGATTTGACTGAGTACTGGCAAACCAGAAGGCTGCACCATGCTCCAATCTGATCTGGCAGAGTTTCTACACCTGGATGCCCTTCCTAACGCCAACCATTCCAAGAGTGTAGTGGGTGCATTTACATGCCACCAGCACGAGGGCCAGTCACATGGTACTGGCAATGGCCACACTCAAAATGGTGTCTTTTATGTGCAACCTGCACGGGAACCAGTCCAGCAGCACTGGCAACAACCTCACTCGAATGATTTTCTAATGTACCACCAGCACAAGTGCTAGAAGGCGACGCTGGTAATGATTACGCTCAAATGGTGCTATTTACGGGCCACTAGCACGGAAGCCAGACAGCTGCTCTGGCAATGAACACACTCGGACAGTGCTGTTAGTGCTCCACTGGTACAGGTGCCAGTCATCGAATATGGTTCAATTACGATTTCGATTTCACTTGCCCCAATAGGTCTTTGCAAGCAGAGTTTAGTGACCAATGAAGGAGAGGTTGGCATGGGTGCCAGTCATCGAATTTGATTCAATTTTGATTTCAGATTTCAAATTCACTTGCCTCAACAGATCTTCACAAGCAGAGTTTAGTATCCAATGAAGTAAAGATACGAATAAGTGAGCTAGCTACACTTCTGGCAGAGGTCACAGATTATGCTCTTACTTGGCTTGCCGGGTCTTCTCACGTACTGCATATTTCCAAAGGTCCTGGTCACTATTCATTGCCTCAGTGAGGCCTAAAGTTCGAAGGTCATGCTTCACCACCTCATCCCAGGTCTTCCTGGGTCTACCTTTTCCACAGGTTCTCTCAACTACTAGGGTGTGGCACATTTTCACACAGCTATCGTGTATGTATATATTATATATATTATTATATGTACATATTATAAATAAATATAGATATGTGTAATGTGTATGTGTGTGCATGTGTGCTCCATGCATATACGTGTGTGTGTGTGTGTGTGTGTGTGTGTGTGTGTGTGTGTGTGTGTGTGTGTGTGTGTGTGTGTGTGTGTGTGTTGAAAGGAACACAGAAAACATGATAGGTATTTATGCCTTAGAAATGTACATGTCTTTCAGGAAGCTGACCACCTGTTATACAACAAAGGTTATACAACATCTCACTTCAGCATTAATGTAACAAAAATACAAATAAATACTAATTATATATGTACATATATAAACAAGCATATATATATATATATATATGTATATATATATATATGTATATATATGTATATATATATATATATATATATATATATATATATATATATATATATATATATATATATATATATATGTATATATATATATATATGTATATATATATATATATATGTATGTATATATATATATATATATATATATATATATGTATGTATATATATATATATATATATATATATGTATGTATATATATATATATATATATATATATATGTATATATATATATATATGTATATATATATATATATACATATATATATATACATACATATATATATATATATATATATATATATATAAATATGTATATATATATATATATATATATAAATATGTATATATATATATATATATATAAATATGTATATATATATATATATATATATATGTATATATATATATATACATATATATATATACATACATATATATATATATATATATATATATATATAAGTATGTATATATATATATATATATATATATATATATATATATATATATATATATATATAAACGAATAAGTATATTCTTGGGAATAGAAATTTCCCATACGAATTTTGTTACACACTAGCTTCCTAATAAAATTCTTGTAAAAGATTTTTATCCTATTTTGATTTTATTAACCATATATATATATATATATATATATATATATATATATATATATATAGAGAGAGAGAGAGAGAGAGAGAGAGAGAGAGAGAGAAAGAGAGAGAGAGAGAGAGAGAGAGAGAGAGAGAGAGAGAGAGAGATACATGGATAAACATATACATATATATATATATGGATATATGCATACATAGATATAGATATGCATAGATCATCATCATCATCATCGTTTAACGTCCGTTTTCCATGCTGGCATGGGTTGGACGGTTTGACTGAAGTCTAGAGAGCCAGTGGCTGCACCAGGCTCCAGTCTGATCTGGGAGTGTTTCTGCGGCTGGATTCCCTTCTTAACACCAACTAGTCCGTGTGTTTAGTGGGTGCTTTTTACATGCCACTGGCATGGGAGCCAGTCAGGCAAGCCTGGCATCGATCACGTTCAGTTGGTGCTTTTTACGTGCCACCAGCACAAGAGCCAGTCAGGTGGACCTGGCATTGACCACATTCAGATATGGCTTTTTACATGCCACTGGCACAGGATCAAGTCAGGGGGCACTGGCCACAGTTGTGATATTGGTTTTACTTAACTCAACAGGTCTTCTCAAGCATATCATATTGTCCGATGCATCAGGGGTATTCATAACAGGCCTGGATGTGCGTAGCTGCGATCTCACTTTAGTTTCCAGGTCCTCTCAATCACAGCATATCTCCAAAGCTCCTGATTGCCTATCATTGCCTCTGTGAGGCCCAATGTTCAATGGTCATGCTTCACCACCTAATCCCATGTCTTCCTGAATCTACCTGTTCCACAGGCTCTTTCTACAGTTAGGGAGTGGCACTCCCTCACACAGCTGTCTTCATTCATACATAACACATAACCATACCAGTGTAGACGCCTCTCTTGCACACTTCGTTTCCCCAAATTTTCTCTCAGGGCACTTACACTCTGTCGTGTATGCACAGTGACATTACACATCCAGTAGATCATACTAGCTTCATTTCTTTCAAGTCTATGCATGTCCTCAGCATTCATGGCCTATGTTTCACTACCATGTAGCATGGCAGTTCGCACACATGCATCATACAGTCTACCTTTCACCCTGAGTGAGAAGCCCTTAGTTGCCAGCAGAGTTAGGAGCGCCCTGAACTCTAGTCACTACACTCTCAGAGCAGCCACCCCACTACAGACTTGATTACCTAGGTAGCTGAAGCTATTAACTACTTGTAGTCCCCCCCCCCCCGACATGTATTGGAATCTGTTTTCTGTAAATTTTCAGTATTTATTCCCCCAGTGCATCTGTCACACACAAAAACTATTTTCCCGGTTAACCTTCCCTTGGTATTGCTGCACCTTTTATGTCTCCATAGCTTACACCAGGTACATCGTATGGAGTTTCTACCCACGCCTTTTCTACAGATCGAGCAGGGCCATCTACCTTAAGGGGGTTGTCATTTGACAGCCTTCCTACTTACTAGCTTCATTAGATTTTTGCTAGGTTAATCCTAAGGCCCTTCAATTCTAGACCTTGCTTCCACACCCTAAACTTTGTCTCCAGTTCTTGCAGTGACTCAGCTATTAGAGCAAAGTCATCAGCATAGAGGAGCTCCCAGGGGACAGCCTGTCTTGAATTCCTCTGTTGTTGCCTGGAGGACTATAATGAATAAGAGGAGGCTGAGACTAAACCTTGGTGAACCCCTACTTCTTTGAATTCTTCCCTATTCTCGTTGCCAACCCTCACCTTACTGACAGCATCCCTGTACAGAATTTGTACAGCTCTTACCAGCCACTTGTCTACCCCCAGTTTCTGCATTGACCACCAGATAAGACAGATATATAGAGAGAGAGAGACAGACAGACAGATATGTATATACAATCATATATATATAACCCATGCTAGCACGGAAAACGGACGTTAAACAATGATGATGATGATGATGATGATATATATATATATATATATATCTGTATATACATATCTGCATGTATCTCTATATATATAGAGAGGGTCAGAACCTAACTAATTAGGGAGAGAGTTAGCCTAGATGACATGCAGTTTGGTTTTGTGCAAAGCAGAAGCACCACTGATGCTATATTTCTGGTAAGGCAACTGCAGGAGAAATACCTAGCCAAAGATAAACCTCTGTACTTGGCTTTTGTTAACTTGGAGAAAGGCTTTGACTGGATCCTCCAATCCCTTATCTGGTGGTCAGTGCAGAAACTGGGGATAGACAAATGACTGGTAAGAGCTAGTGGTTAGAAGTAACTCAAAACCAAAAATAAGAAATAATTCACCATCACTAAAATGTGACAAATGGTGCAGGTAGCACCATCATAGCTAGAAATAAGAGTCAAAGAATTCTATAGTCACAAAAGCACATTTTCTATGTACTAACAGGGGAGACAACCTTCTCACCACAATTGAGAGGTATTGGATTGGCAAGCCAACTTTGCATGAAATTTAATGCTCATCAGTAAGGCTTACATTGTGGGTGGTGAATTGTAAATTCTACCCCATCAGTATATATATAGATTTTACCATAGGAATCAGTAGCTTGTTCTAAAAAATGGTAATGTGAAAATTATAAAATGATGAAGACACAATTCAGAACCAAAAAGGAAATAAATCACAGAAGCTCCTTTATTGGCTTTTGTTTTTGTATACCAGGTGAGATAGACATGTCTGGCCATATTCTCCTTCTTCAAAATATAAATTATTTATTCAATAAATAAAATTTGATGAAATAAGTACCAGAATGAAATAAGTTTCAGTGTCACTATCATCCCCTAACACCCCTAAAGGGAAGGTCCCAGCATAGCTATAGTTCAGTAGCTAAAATCAGTAAAAAATTACAAGAATAAAATAAGCTTATGATTACCCTCCCAACAACAAACTTATAAGAAAAATTGTAATCTTTAATTATAATGCAAGGATACATTTCGATCTATTTAGTCACATCTCATTTTATAATATGTTATTGACATTAAATTGAGAAACTCCAATTTAACTTTATGTATCAGTTGGTTACTTTTTCTCATAAATAGATGAAATGTTATCATTTTTAACTCAATGTTCATATTTTATTCAAAAGTTTGACGAAAAGATTATCACCAAACAATTTTCATCCTGGACCTGATATTTCACTTATAATTTGTAGTTATTGTAAAATTTTACTCTTTACTTCTCAGGTTTCAGTTTATTTTATTTTATTCTATTTCATTACTGACTTCAGAGGATGTAGCTATCTGGCATCAAAGGTAGCAATAACACAGTACACTACATTCAAGTAAAAATTGCTCAGAAATTATAAGCATAGAGAAAACTTTATACTGTGCAGATAATATAGCTAAATGATAAAATGAACTGTGAATGGGGTAATTTACTTAATAAAACTTTTGCTTAAGGTCACATTATGTTAATCTGATCCTTGAATATTTCAAATCTTTAAGAGGAATTAGTTATCTAAAATGTTTCCATTTTAGTTTTTATATATTTTTTTAGTATATATATATAACTTTCAGTTAAATATTGTGCCTTAGGTTGAACAAGGTTAACTGGTTTGCCCCAAAGTAATTTTTAATACTATCAACTATATGTCTAAAGCTAAGGTGTTTCTGTGTATCTTTGAAATAATCTCAAGTAAATATTATCAAAAAGTATAGCTGGCATTTTAGATAATATAAACTACTGACAGAGTTCTGTCTGCTAGCTCAAGTTTATCATCTTCTCCACTCACATTGCTATTAACTGAATCATTTTTAAGTACTAGTGTTAGGATAGCAAGTGTATTTCTTTCTTGTGGTTTAGATATGTTTATAAATACACAGAATCCAAATGTAATATTGCTTTATGTTAATCATTCATATATCGGTTTTATAAAATTTATAATTTGTAAGACCTTACATTAACATTTAATTTGGTTTATAGTTGTTGCTTGCAAGAATGTTACTTATTCATTGTTTATAAAATAATGTCAGAAGCCATCCTCGATAATAAACTTTTTAGCTATAAACAGAGTCTTTCAAGACAGTATAAATTCTTAGAATTCTAGATCAACTAAAGCTTTCAAAAAAAAATTAGATTTAGAAATCTGCAACAACTATGAACAGAAATAATTATCCTTCATGAAATTTAAAACAAGACTGACATGGAGTTTTACATGTTGATATGTGCAATGTTCTTGTTTTGAATCAATTTGTTGTACCTAGTAAGTGCATCCAGCTTTTAACACAATTGCTTATTCAGTGCAAGTTGCACTGAAAGAACAACATGCATTCTAAGCTTGGAATTCAGTGATTGGACTTGTAGCAAGTGGCCTTGACCTTATCTTCAAGATCACTCTACCTCACTTTTTGTTGTCAAGATAAAAATTTCTTTGAAATTCTTTTCTTACAATAATCAGTAAACTGTTATGGTTATTTTTGAAAATCATTGATATTTAACTCATTACAAATTATATAATTTTAAATTCATTGTGACTTATTTATACATAGTTTCATGTATTGTTTATTCTTTCCCTATTTGCCACTACACATGATCTTCAAAAAAATTTTAGAATTAGGGCTTTAATACAAGTGGCAAGAAATCTTCAGTAGTTTACATCCAAAATTGTCTGATATTAACATTCAAAGGTATACTTACAAATGCACGTGAGCCATTAACACATTTCAAAGTAAGCATAGCAGAAAAAAAAAACAATTAAAGACAATATAAAAATAAACAATGTACAATGTTGTTGTAAACCAATCAAGCAAGGTTTCTATGTTAATTTAGAAAGCTACTCAGATTTCAAAAGGAAAACAAAGAATAATGTGAGATTACATGGAATAAAGATTGAATCCTACATCCAGATGTAAAGATAACAAAAATAAAATCAGTGGTTTAAATACTAAAGAGAAATAGACTAAAAGCTTCTTCATTTCTTTTGATCTGAAGATAACACTTACAACTAATGATAAATATCTAAGATGGTAGCTGCATTGTACATTACATTTCTTACTAGTAGTAATCACCACAAAAGTGTTTATCATTCAGCAATGCTACCAGATTTCAAACATCTTTGATGCCATCAGTTTGAAGCTATGTAAATGCCATATATAAACACTATAATTACCAGCCCTCAACTTCCTAATGCTCAGTTAAGATATATTATTTGAAAATAGAATGTTCATAAGTCATATATCAAATACATTTTATGTGTGTGTGTGTGTGTGTGTGTGTGTGTGTGTGTGTGTGTGTGTGTGTGTGTGTGTGTTCTCCCATGGTTTCTATTCAGATTTTACTTTTTATCATTAACAAAGTAGACATGCAAGGAATAAAATTAATATTTTTATGCAGTAATAACACTGCTAGATATGTTTACCATTACATACTGTATGAGTAGACTTCAGTAAAATATAGATTTTAAACCGTTTTTGAGTCTGCTCCCACACACAAACACATTCTCAATTTTCTGTAGATGTATGCCAGATAAATACATAATTACTATAACTCTCTTTCTGAATTTATTTGTTTAGCTCAGGTGGCCAATGCCTTTCACTAAAACTTTCTAAACCTTCTACCCGTTTTGACAAGACTATAACTCTTGCATTTTTACTCCTTGAAGTGTAACTGCTGTTAAAGAATGAAGTTCAGAAAACCAACACTTATTATTACCAAGAATGTGGCAAATCAAATACACAGTCTCGTTATGTTAACCATAGCTTTACTTTATTCATCAAAGGTATCAATCATTTTCAAATCAGCTGTCAAGGTTATCATTATTTGAATAATCAGTGACAGGAACAAAAGAACAATTCAAGGGTTATTTTCTCAAATGTATTCATTATGGTATTACATTATAACTGTATATTACAATTCCCAACCAATAAATACTTTATTAATATTTTTTTAAAGAGGTTTTAAATAAAGTTTGGTGTGAATTATTAAATTTTTTCGAAATATGTTGTGATATTTCTTTGACAAAGACGCATAACAATTGCAATTTACTATTTCTGTATTACCAATAACAAAAATGATTGATTTCTCTTGGCACATTAAACAGCTGTGATATTTAGTTATATTTTCTACATCTTTTATAAGAATATGTTAAGTGTGCTAAATTTATTCTTCATTTTGAGTGTGACCATTCGTTACCATAGATTTTTTTGCTTGTTTTTTTTTTTTTTTTTGTCACTACTATTTTTCTATTAATAACCCTGTTCTAAAAGCCTGCTTTATCATATACAAGGTGTATATATGTTCTAGACTAGCACATTGATCACAAACCTGGACAAAGCACCAATTGCTGCATGCACATATTGGCTTATTACCTCTCCTTCAAAAGATCATTTATCTAACAGGGTCATTCATCTCTCAACCTCTTAACCTGCTGACAACTACTTACAAACCATTTGTCACAATTTCAATTTTATTTCAACAACAAACATAATCTCACTGTTTACAAATAAAATAATAGAACTGTATTTTATCTATATACACTTAATTAATAAAATCACACTCTAAGAGAAAGTTGTTAATTATAACTGAGAAATTATTAATTTATTATATTTGGATTTTACAGTTACTATTGCAAGGTTTCTTCAAATTTCATGTAAATAAAATATATACAGTAAATTGCAATTGACCACTTTTGTCCAGTTTATCCAGGGTTTGGGTGAAGTTTCTTTAAAGAAAATATATTCATTTATATTCTTTTACCTATAAAGTTTTATTTTTTTTATCATTATTTGTTTAAAAGAATAAAATTGTATATGGACTATTCACTTCCCCTTCAATTAGTGTTCTTGCATCAGCCTTATACTTCAATCTATGCAGTTTCTTATATGATTAGTAATTATTTCCTTTGCCTTTAAGTCATAATTTCAGAGAAAAACATAAAATACAATGATTTCACTTACATGATTTATTCATAAATATGAAAATTAACTTGGCAGATATTATTAAAAAGCAGAATTTTTGTAAAATTATTTAAAATATCGATATAAAGTATTTCATTAATCAATAATACATTGTAGATTTGTCAATAGGTATTGTATTTTGATCTATAATCCGTCATATCTTAGAAACAATGATTATGTTGAAACAGAACATGGGAAAAAAGGTTGTTTTTAACAATGTTCTCCATTTTTAATATTTTATTTTATTACCAATCTTGTCAAAAGTGATTGTTGTAAAAGTTGTTGTTTTAAAACTGCCAACCAAAGTCAACTAAAACAATTCCTGTTTTTTCTCTATTTATTTGTTGTTGTAGTTGTTTTTTAAATGCATGCTAGTATTGATGAAAATTGTGGTTAAATCAGCCATCAATTCATATTGATATATCAGAGCAAATAATCCAATATCTGTTTGAAATACAAATATTAAATTCCCAAAGCAACAAAGCCATATCTCTTTGAAGAAATCAACATGCATTATTTATATTTAACAAAAGCAACTTGTTTTAATGCTCAAGTTGTTCTTTGGCCTATATATGCAGGAGGAACAAAAGTAATAACAACTGTCTTAACATACAGAAAGTAAATCAGAACAATGTTTTCATTTTCTTTAGCTTTTCTTTTTTTCTTTTGTAAATTTTTTTCTTCTCTAATTCAGTACAAGAATATCAGTTTTTGAATGGAAGCTTGTTTCATTCCTCCACCAACCACAAAGGCTGACAATATAATATTTAGTTATGAGAAATATGTCAATCAAGTACCTGTGCATAAGATTGATGAATTTGATACACTTTGATATTGCTGATCTTCTATACTGCTTATGGCCAAAGTCAATATAAAATCTAATATCAATTGCGAGACATTAATAAATTGTTGACCAAATACACCATTAGATATCATGAGACAGCAGATTAGTTTCAGGAAAAATAGCCATCTTCCAACAAGAAGCAGCAGCTTTAATCCCATTTTACAATTGAAATCAAGTATGCAAACGTGTTTGTTTTCCATTCATGAAGTGGCAATGAAATAACAATAAAATCTTTCAATAGAATCTGTTTTACTACTCTTGTAGCTGAAGAACCTACCTCAGTCTTCAGTACTTGTATATCTGTGACAGTGCTTTGTTATTTTAGTTTTCTCTTCCACAGTAAACTGAGGTTGTATCAGTTAAAAACTGAACTACTTTGTATTGCACATTTCTTCTTTTACCTTTTACATAGAACTTAACTACTTTCAATTTAAGTATATTTATCAAGGAATATTCTTCTACATATACTTTTCTCTGCAAAGCATTCTCTGAACAAGATTTCAGAGAGTTAGTTTATTTATTAATTGCGTTATTTGTATCTTGAAGATATAACAGTAGAAACCAATCTAGTTCTGAAGGATAATCATTTGATGTGTCAAAAAAATATTTATGTTCTTCTTAACATACACTCAGAAGGTTATATTTTTACTTGCACGTTGATTAGACCACAATTAAAAATTTTTCATACTGTATATTATTTTATTTCATACTGTTATAAAATAACTTTAAAATCAAACCTAAATACTTATTTATTATACATGGTATTGTGATGAATAAAGACAAATGATTGACTTTTCATGATCAGAGGTTCCAAACATTGTGCTATTGACTACAAGAATGAATGAATAGGAGTTGTCCTATTCTTGTTTCGATACAGACATACAATCATGTATACATATTTGCTCATGAAGATATACCTAAACATAGATATAAATATTACACATAGACACAGATGCACAGACATATACATATTTATCATACATATGTGAGTGTGTGCATGTGTGTGAACACTAGCATGGTTGTGTAGTTAAGAAGTTTACTTCACAACCACTTGGTTTTGGGTTCAATCCCACCTCACAGCATCTTGGACAAATATCTTCTACTATAGTGCTGGGTAACCATTGTTCTGTGGGCAGATTTGGTAAATGAAAACTGTGTACAAACCTCTGTGTGTGTAGGATGGGTGGGTGTTTGTGCATGTGTGTGCATGTGTGCATGCATGTGTGCATGCATGTGTGTGTGTGTGCGCATGTGAGTGTGTGTGTGAGTGTGTGTGTGAGTGTGAGTGCTTGCCTGTGTTTGTCTCTTGACAAGTGGTATGCTATCGTTTATGGACTTATCACTTAGCAGCTCAGCAAAAAGAATGATAGAATAAATACCAGATATTAAAAAGCAAGTGCTGGTGGAGAGTTCATTGACTAAACACCTTCGGGTAAATAATGAAGTTTTTGATCAAGTGAGGAGATTAATCATCAAGTAATTGGCTCTTGTGTATTTCTGAGATGTGAAATTAAGTTGTTGGTTCTAATTGATTGATGAGAAGGGTAGACACAAAAATCTAACTGCATGAGTGAATATATCAATAACAATAGAGGTCGATCTAAGGGAGTGAACAAACAAGAGGGAGTAGTACTCAACACATTTCAAAGGAACTAAATGCGTTTGATAAAATTCAGTTTGACTCAGCTCCACATAAGTCAAAATTTCATGGGTATGTAGGACACATCCAGTGTGTTAGATGTTCAAAGGAAGAGTAGAGAGTTTGAAAGATTTTCAAAGCAGTTTCAAGGTGTTTAAGTTCTCTATTGGTCAACTCAGGTTATTTGGTTATATTACTATAAAAGTGACGTTGCTTATTTTCTTAGATCCATATATTATAGACAAGGTGTTGGTATGATGTTGGCACCACTTTGATGCTGAGTGTGGTATCTTCATAACATCAATTTCTTGTAATGGGTGGTTAGGTAAGATGTTGAAGCTATTTAGTCATTCAGTAATCACTCAGCAGACTATGAACACATTAGTAACATTAGTCTTTACTTTTTAGATGCTATTAGGTTACAAATGAAGTTGCATGTCCAGCATTAATAGACTATAGTCTATGTGAGCAGCAGGGATGTTATTCCTGCACATAATGACTAGGCTGTTGTAGCCAACAATAGGACACATGAACTATTTTGTTGCTGCCACCAGAGGTACACCCTGTTAATGGACTTTAAACTTTTGACTGATGACAGTCCAGGTATACCATGCAAGACCTAGCTGATCCACCAAGAAGGACAAGGTATATGATGCCTACTTCCCATGTAAAGTACAGCCTGCCCATGTTGGTCACATGATATCAAATGTAATCTAACACCATGGGAAAGGTTACTTCATGTAAACAGGATGCTGTCAATAATATGTTCTTGGTACATTGAGTAATGAATGAGAAAAAGCTGGCCAGGACCAGGTAGGAATGTAGTTTTGTGGTGGGGATGGAGTTAAGAAGGGAGCAGTGGATGGGGGTGCATGTGTAGGTCTATCTATCTATCTATCTATCTATCTATCTATCTATCTATCTATCTCTCTCTCTCTCTCTCTCTCTATATATATATATATATATATATATCATCATCATCATCATCGTCGTCGTCGTTTAACGTCCGCTTTCCATGCTAGCATGGGTTGGGCGATTTGACTGAGGACTGGTGAAACCGGATGGCACCACCAGGCTCCAATCTAATTTGGCAGAGTTTCTACAGCCGGATGCCCTTCCTAACGCCAACCACTCAGAGAGTGTAGTGGGTGCTTTTACGTGTCACCCGCACGAAAACGGCCACGCTCGAAATGGTGTCTTTTATGTGCCACCCGCACAAGCCAGTCCAGGGGCACTGGCAACGATCTCACTCGAAAATCCTACGGGAGCCAGTCAGGCGGTACTGGCAACGGCCACGCTCAAAATGGTGCATCTCATGTGCCACCCGCACAAGAACCAGTCCAGGGGCACTGGCAACGATCTTACTTGGCTTGCCGGGTCTTCTCACGCACAGCACATTTCCAAAGGTCTCGGTCAGTAGTCATCGCCTCGGTGAGGCCCAATGTACGAAGGTCCTGCCTCACCACCTCAGCCCAGGTCTTCCTGGGCCTACCTCTTCCACGGGTTCCCTCAACTGTTAGGGTGTGGCACTTTTTCACGCAGCTATCCTCATCCATTCTCACCACATGTCCATACCAGCGCAATCGTCTCTCTTGCACACCACAACTGATGCTTCTAATGTTCAGCTTTTCTCTCAAGAGAAATATATATATATATATATGTGTGTGTTTGTGTGTGTGTGTGTGTGTGTGTGTGTGTGTGTGAGTGTATATATATATGGATGGATGAAAGGTAATAAATAAATATAAAAATGTATATTACCTGGATATTAATACATTTCAAACATGCAGATGAAAATGATTATACATAAACTGTATTCATTTGCAGCACCATATGGAACATTATTTTTTGAGTGGAATTTGTTTGATGAAAGTATACGCTGAGCAATTTTTCTATTAAATAGATATATGCATGCATATGCTTGCTCATATGTATGTATGTATGCATGTATGAATGAATAAATGGATGAATGAATGAATGAATGAATGAATGGATGGATGGATGGATGAATGAATGCAAGCAAGTATACATGTGAGATGAAGTGCGAAGGCCAATCTCAAAAGTGCTGTACCTTACAAAGGAGATGACAAAAGACAGATATGTAACACATTATTGTACTCAAGAAGACCTGCCCACCACAACAGAATTTAGATCCTAAAACCAAGGTGTCATGTAAAAAGCATTGGTGTGGGTGTTGGTGCCATGTAAGAAGCACTGATGCTGGTTCCATATAAAAAACACTGGTGATGGTGCCATGTAAAAAGCACCCAGCACACACTGTGGAGTGTTTAGCATTAGGAAGGGCATCGAGCTATAGAAACCAAGCTACAACAGACTATGGGGCCTGGTGCAGACCCTGGCCTTGCCAATTCCTGTCAAGCCATTTAACCCATGCCAGCATAGAAAACAGACGTTAAATGTTGATGATAATGGTGATGATGATGATGATATATAGATATGCACACATACAAACACACACACACGCACATACACACACACATACACACATGTGTGCATACACTTAGGAATTGCAAAGGAAAATGTCAAGCAATCTAATTTGTTAAAATTTGAAAAAAATAGTTTTGAAAATTCTTTATATTGGAATCTAATCAAATATATATTATATTCATTAACAATACTGTGCTGAAAATATGGACATCATTTATATTTTTTCTTATGTTATTTATTACCACATATATTCAGATATAGAATGACAGTTATTTCTATATATTTGAGAGGAGTTTTTTGCAAAAGAACAAAAACAGTAATAAAAAAAAGGAAAAGATAGAAACATAAAGTTACCATGGTTTGATTTATTCTTTTCCTAGAATTCACCTTTCTAGATTCAGTGATCTTTGATGAATTATAAACCTTGAACAGTAGTAGTAAATGTCAGATTACCTTGTATGAAGAATACTTATTAACAGTTGTAACATTCTGTTGAAGATACTCCATACAAAAATATTAATTACAAAAGAAGAAACGTCATACATTGAAGAAGAAGTGTTTACTCTAAAAATTAAGTATTGGCTCTAATTATCTGTAATTTGGTTACTTTGCAATAAAAACAAATAGTAAATTATGGTTCTTGAATCCTATGGATGTGTCTAAGAATAGCAGAATATCAATATGCAGGTGAATCAGTAAATAAAAATTGAGTTCCCAACTAAGGATAACTATGATGATCTCCATGTATATCAAATTCAATCAATAAAGCACTGAAGTAACTATTTTTAACATTTTTGCTTTAGTGTATTGAATTCATAACTAATAATGTTTTTTAATCCTGACATTTTTATTAAAGACATTTTAAATGTCTCTACTAAATTGATTATGATTAATTGCTTAGCATATTTATTGCCAGAAATAATTAGCATTGATTATGTAATTTGCATTATCACTACTGAAGGAGTGTGCTGAAAATTAACAAGCTTCATTACTAACAATTTAAAAGTTTGTATATTGAGTGTCACAGAAGTCAAAATATTTAAAATATAACACTACTATATACAACTCTATATACTATGTTTCCAGTAAAACTGATTGAATATTAAATATGTTGAGTAACAGTTAAAAGTGATATGAGAAATGTTCCAAAATGTTAGTATCTAAAATGTGTCTTAGAGATGATAAATGCTCAAAACAGCTAAAAATTCTTGTATTTATTTAAAAAAAAACTTGTGCTATTGCATATAATTCCATATGACAATATATTCTTTAAAACTTGTTAGGTAGTATGTAGTTCTTGGATCCTTGATAGCAATTATTAAACAATTTTCTTTCCAATATAAAATCTTGGGTTTAACTCCTTGGATTTGAGTGTTGCATGAAATTTCATTTTGATATAAACGCTTACAAGTGAAAAATTTTATACAGCAAGAGATTTATTGTTACCTTACTGATTATATGTTTTGAAGAAGAAAAGAGCTGCATTTTTTATGCCAATCTACTTGCTATGTGTGCAAGTCATGCATAGTAGAAATAACTTTTGATATGAACATCAGCTTCTAAATTGAATAAAGAGAATGCCAGCAACCAACTAGAAAATAAATTATATATGGAATTCCAAGGAGCAGTGATATTTCTATAAAATATTTCAGTATACTATAATAGATTCTATAACATGGAGAGAAAAGCTGCTTTAAAATAAGCTTTATGTCTCTGACTGTAGGATTATCAATACTTGTGCTAGCATGACAATGGCTTTCTCGAACAATACTTGTAGTCCTTTTATATCCTTAGATTTCTTTCCTTTTGAGTTGTAGTTAGAATATATTTTGGTTCATTTAAGACCTGCGGTGGATATTCGGTTTAGAACTATGAAAAGCTGTGTGCCTACTAAATTCTTATTTTGGGTTAAAACAGAGGAGTAATGCAATGATGCTTAACATACTTAGATATCATAAACAGCAGTCAATATTTTTCTTTAGAACCCTTGAAACATTTAGTCATTTAGTTTAATGTCTAAATATAGAATTGCTACATGTATAAATTGCCAATATATAAAGATGCATGCATAGTTGTATCAGCACATGTTCTCAGTTCCATACACACAGCATGAATGCTGCACTTACCATTATTCCCATTTATAACTGCATACATTCAAACACAATTATTCAATATTATTCCACCCACTTCTTTACGATTGCACACTTAACACCTTGCTTTTTTTTTTTAACAATATTTCTTTATTATTTTTCTAAGGATAATCATTATTTCAATTTTACTTATAGAATTTTTCTGTTTTCTGCAGTATTTTTAATAATACTTACTCTACTTTTGCACTAAGAAATGCCTCTGCTTTTCATTTCTGATTGTTTAATTAACTTCTGTAATATACTATTGTGGAGAGAAGTAACATTCCTTCTAGAGAAAAGAATTCCCTTAATACCATATTACCTCAGCATTGTGGTATTTGTATATACAATACTGAAGAGAATTCCTAATATATAACAAAAACCAGAGACAACACTGCAGCCAAACAAAATCTTTTGGATGCCATTGAGAAATACTACACACTTTATCATTTTCATGATTCTTCCATTGTTTTCTAAATACAAAGTTAAACTAATAATTATATTTCTAATGGATTTTATAAATTTAGTTCTATATTTGCAATGTTATACTGCTTCATCAAACACATACACATATCAAAACTAACATTCTTAAAAGAAAATGTCAGATAGATATCAAATTCATATTCTAATTTAAGAAAATTGATAAAAATTCTATGAAAAATGTTGGCTTCTATTTTTGCTAATCATTTATTGATTCAATGTCATTTATTTTCTGATGTGAAAGATGCAAAAAAGGATATGTTACAGATTTCTTTTTAAACTGATATACATTTTCTCAATCCTGCATCATGTTATGTTATTTTCAAAACAAACATTCAGTGAACAGAAAAAACAAAAATCGGTATAAAGAAATATATAAAAAATAATGGAATAAAATCTATTTTTATTTCTATATTTTACCAAGATAACTTCATTAATTCCAAAGACAATTTTTTTAACAGCCCAGATAAAATATCAAAGTTATTCCATAATGATTCCTACACTAGATGGTCATAAATTTTTGGTATTTCATGTAAACCCATATTAATTATATTGGCATTCTGTCGGTTATGACGAGGGTTCCAGTTGATCCAATCAACAGAACAGCCTGCTTGTGAAATTAACATGCAAATGACTGAGCATTCCACAAACACTTGTACCCTTAACATAGTTCTCAGGGAGATTCAGCATGACATAGAGTATGACAAGGCTGGTCCTTTGAAATACAGGTACAACTCATTTTTTGCCAGCTAAGTGGACTGGAGCAACTTGAAATAAAGCGTCTTGTTCAAAGACACAACACACCACTGGGAAGCATACTCATTACCTTACAATTATGAGCCGATTACCCTAACCACTAAGCCACACACCTTCCTCCCATGTTAGTTAATTAAACAGTAAATACATGAAATCCCAACTTCAATTTATTTTTCTCATTATATGTATAAAGTAACTGAAGAATTCAAAATTTAATTTGTATATTTAATTTATTTCAAAAGTATAATTTTTAATATAAATGCTAAAGAAATTTATTTGTGCATAAGAATTTGTGATCATTAATGCTAAGATATAAAATAATGAAAACGTAAAATAATAATTGTAAGACAACCAATTTGGTGAGAATAAAAGGAAAATAACTTTATGACTAGCATTAAGGAATTATATTATGAGCCTTGAAAGCTAGAAGTACATAGCAATTTATAAACAAGTCTATACAGTGTACACTTTTCTAAATATAATGAAATTTAAAGATGATTAATGCTAGTGCTTGGAAGCTACATACTAGAGGGGCAATTAAGTTGTAATTAGTCATGTTTTAGATAATTACATATTTGGTATTTCTTATATGTACTCATGTGAGCACATTAAGGTTTGGTTTCCATACTCATATCCATATACGTAGGTAAAATACAACCCTCTGTTTTCCTTAGCTCTCAAAATATAAGTAAGGTTAAAAGAATGTTCACACACACATGTGTGCACATGCACGTGTGTGTGTGTGTGTTATATGTGTGTGTTTTACAGAAAATTAAGTAAATTTTGAATGCAGGATTGCTGTGAAAACAGCCTAGAAAACTGGGTAAATCCCCCAAGAAGTCAGAAAAAAGTTGCTAGAAGGTGGCTACAGAGAATCAAACCCTGTACCTCTCAGGTACCAGCTGACTGCTGAGCACTCAGTATGATTAAGTTAAGCATCTTCTGTTTGTAAAAAAGAATTCTCATATGCGTGTGTGTGATTGAATGCACTCAGCAAATGACAATCCATTCAGGTTTTTGTCTATTATTTTAATCCCATTAAACTCCCTCTTGCATATTCACATGGGATCCTGTGCAGTCTAATATGGACTATAATATAATATAAGAGCACATCAATGATGAAAGACAAAGGAACATGGACTTGAACATGGTACTCCTTTACTTCATCCATTACATGTGTTTCAGTATTCAGTATATATTCAGTGCACCTTAGTCAAAATTTCACAAACATGAACGCATATCTGAGCATTTCATATGTTCTAGTTTTAAGATTTTAGAAACATAGTGTTTGAATGATCAAACATGATTTAATGTGTCTGTGCAACTTTGAATAATGTGGATCTCAGTCCTAAGCTTTTAATACATATATTTCATCTCCTCAACATGCATTTTGCATTTGCTTGTATCCTTATTAGTGTGTGCATGTGCGTGCACATGCATGCAACATATGTGTGTGTGTGTATGTATGTGTGTGTGTAGGTGAATTTGGTTTTAGAAAAGAGAGAATGTGAGTTCAATGCGTGTGCATGTGTGTGTGTAATTTTGAAATTGCTACAGGAGTGACTGAAGAGTCAAGAGTTTTATGCCAAACCACTTGTCAAGAGTCTTGCCATGAAACTCTAAGACCTTGAGTCATTCTTGAAGTGATTACAGTTGATAAGCGATTACATTACATACACAAACACACACACACACACACTCACACACTCACACACACACACTCACAGACACATCAAGAATGATAAAAAGAGAAAAAAGTGTCAAAAAGCAAGATGAGATAATTTCCCAATCAATTTATTTGTTTGGAGCTCAGAAAAAAAGAACAGAATGAGTTAATGTTAGTGGGGACGTTTTGAACATTGTAATATCTGACTAGGGTCTAGAATGGAAAGAGAGGAGAAAACATGAAGGATAATTCTTTTTGATAAGCAATCAAAGTGAAAATGTCCATGTGACATATGTCTATATACTGTTTATTTTTTTTTACTGGTTGTAGTCATTGCAATGCAGCCATGTTGAGGGCACTACCATCAGTGGCTTTAGTTGATCATATTGACCCCGGTATTTATTTCAGTTTGGTAGCCAGTTTTATATTAGGTTGTCAAATATGAAATTTGTAGAAAAGAAAAAAAGTTTGCTAATGTTTTATAAATACAAGGAATAGTTTTATTCATCAAAGTATGCACCCATACTGTCAACACACATTTGCCATTTCAGCAGTAGCTTGTCCAGCCTGGAACTGTAAAAGTCTGGCAATCTAGTGTCTATAAAATCTTGGAAGGCCTGTTTTATAGCATCTTCAGAATTAAATTTTTTCCTATCAAAAAGTTATCCAACTTCTGGAAGAAGTGGTAGTCAGTGGGGGCAAGATCACATGAGTATGGTGGATGATGGAGAACTTCCAACTCCAACTCCTGTAGTTTTGCCAATGTCATTTTTGTGATGTGTGGTCTGGTGTTGTCTTGCAATAAAATAGGAGTAGATCTGTTGACTAATCTAGGCTGTTTTTTGTAAGTTTATGCATCATTTGGTCCAGTTGGCTTCAGTATACTTTGGCTGTGATTGATGAGCCAAGTTTAATCAAATCATAATGGATCACACCTGTGCCAGACCACCAAATGCACACAATCAGCTTCTTTTGATGAATTTTGCTTTTTGGACTGTTTTGTTGCTTGTCTTTGTTCAACCATTGTGCTGAAAGTTTCTGGTTGTTGTATTGGATCCATTTCTCATCACGTTACAATTCTGTTCTAAAATGATTCGTTTTTGTGATGAGAAAGTAGCATAATGCAGGCTTCCAAATGCTGCTGTTTCTGATTTTCATTGAGTTCATGTGGAACCTACTTATCCAACTTTTTCACTTTACCAATTTGATCTAGGTAAGTCAATATTGCTTGCTTGCTAACACCAAACAACAACAATAATTCACAGGCACTTTGAGATGGATCTACTTGACGGTGGCTTTCAGTTCATCATTATCCACCTTTGTTTCTGGCTGACCGCATTGCTCATTTGTTAGGTCAAAGTTATGAGAACGAAATTTTGCAAACCAATTTGATACTGTCTGCTGTGTAATAACATTAGAATGAAATACTCCATTAATATTCTGAACTGTCAGTGATGCCGTATTTCCAAGAAAGAACTCATATTTCAAAACTGTACGAATTTCAAACTTATCCATCTCTAAACAAAAATAGCAAAAAATGATTTATAAATACTTTATAAAGCACAAAATGAGTGAGAATAAGGAAATAGATGTGTCACCTTTCTAACAAAAAATAAAGATTATCAAAATATAATAATGGCACACAATGAGCAGCTTGATGCACTTTTAATCAAGTGTCAGAAGACGTGACACTCACTGAGCAAAAACTTTCATCATACTAAGTTCATTGTGCAGAATATTCTCAACTCTCTCACTGGATATGCTAAGAGCATTGGCTATTTGGTTTATAGTCCGTCACCTGTCATTCATCAGTATGTGGTGAACATGATCAATGTTTTGCTCAGGGGTAGCATTTACAGGACATCCAGACATTGGGTCATCTTCAAAACTTTCCCTTGCCCTCCCCTAAATTCAGTTGCCCATTTTTGCACTGTTGATAAAGCTGGAGCATCATCCCCTAATATAGCAACCATTTAAACATGAATATCCTTGGGGTCTAAGTCCTTTTTTTCTGCAGGTACCGCAATGCCTAATCACCACAATGCTAGATGTTATCCATTTTCAAGAGAAGTCACTTTTGAAGTCTTCTTTGAACAGTCAGATGTCAGTTTACCTGGAAAGAAACAATGCAGTTATTAATAAGAAGGGCTGAAATTAATGTATGCAATATTTCATAGCTCTAGTATCACTTCTTTACTAGTCAGCACATGAACTTTTCAGCTTACTCTTACAGTGAAGACCAATTTCAAGATTTTGAATCTAAATGAGATGACAAAAGATCAAGATGATTGGCAATATTCTGTGCTCAAGAAGATCTGTCTACCTCAGCAGAAATGAAATCCTAAAATCATATAGTTTATGTTTGTGCCCCATTCTCTGCTTGTTAAACCTTGCCACACAACTCATCTTTCGAAAACCCATCCCCCTTTATCACTCTCCTAACAACAACAAAACTCAGTTGCTGTAATTACATGACTTCCTTCTTATTTCTTTATTGCCCACAAGGGGCTAAACATAGAGGGGACAAACAAGGACAGACAAAGGGATTAAGTCAATTATATCGACCCCAGTGTGAAACTGGTACTTAATTTATCGACCCCGAAAGGATGAAAGGCAAAGTCGACCTCGGCGGAATTTGAACTCAGAACGTAATGGCAGATGAAATACCGTTAAGCATTTCACCCGGCGTGTTAACAATTCTGCGAGCTCGCCACCTTAATAATAATAATAATAGTGATGCACTCCCAGGCAGTGGTTCTAATGGTTTTTCATCTTAACTGATGAGAAGTGTTATCATGTGCATGTTTTGTCTTGATATAAAAGATAGGTTACAGCAAATAGTCTGTTCAAAACCAGAGATTAGCTTGTCAGTTGCTTGACCTTAACCAGTTGAGCATGTCTCTTGGTGGTTGACTATAAATGCATCTCTGATCATGACTTCCTTCTGTGCTATCAGTTATTTCTCTCTTGGAATTTGTTCCTTTTGTTTCCTTTTCTACATTCTCAGTGTCAGTGCCATGGAAAAAAAAAGAAAGAAACAACAGCCAGGATACTCTTTACCATGGTTGGCATTATGGAAGACACCCAAAACTAGGAACCATGCAAAATCAGACGTTGGAGCTTGATGCAATCATCTGGTTTATCAGATCCTGTCAAGCATCCAATCCATGCCAACATGGAAGATAGATATTAATTAATAATAAAGATGATGATATTTTACACATGCACACACACACATGCACACACACACACACACACACACACACACACACACACACACACACACACACACACACACACACACACACATATATGAGAGAAACATAATGAAGGGATATTTGTTTTATTACAGTTCCATCAATATTCATGTTCATTTCTTTATATGTATAGCTACATGCATGTATATGTTTGTGGTTGTGTGAATCTGTGTATGTATGTGCATGAGCTGAGCTAAAGCTCTTTGATATTTAAATTTAGTTCAGTATTTCTAATTCATACTAAGTTGTGCATAAAAAAAATATATTGTTTACTTAATGATTAGATGGCTAAAGTACAAATATGCAAATTTAGCTATCCACCATGATAATAACTCAATTAACAACTACTTCGTATAGCAGCTCAACATTCTATGTGATTGACTGGGGAAGACAATTGGGTACATCTTCTCTTGGGAGTGATCAACAAATCATGAAACAATCTGTCATGAGGCTCCACCCATCACTTTTTCTGCACATTGAAAGAATAGAAAGAAGATATTAACATTCTTACAAACTTTATTATCATAGGTAAGGTTTTCTGATATGCACATACATATGTATGATTATATATTTATATATATATATATATATATATATATATATATATATATATATATATAAATGTATGTATATATATATATATATATATATATATATATATATATATATATAAATGTATATATATATATATATATAAATGTATGTATATATATATATATATATATATATATATATATATAAATGTATATATATATATATATATATATATATATATATATATATATATATATATACACGCACACACAAATATATGTATGTATGTATGTATGTGTCTGTATGTATATTTATATATATGTATGTGTGTGTATATATTTTTATATCATTATCCTTATCATCATCGTTGTTTAACGTCCGCTTTCCATGCTGGCATGAGTTGGATGGTTTGACTGAGGGCTGGCAAGCCAGAAGACTGCACCAGGCTTCAATCTGATCTAGCAAAGTTTCTACAGCTAGATGCCCTTCCTAATGCCGACCACTCCATGAGTGTAGTGGGTACTTTTTACATGCCACTGACACGAGGGCCAGTCAGCTGGCACTGACATTGACCATGCTTGAATGGTGCTTTTTATGTGCCACCAGCATGGGAGCCAGTCAGGCAGCACTGGCAACAATCACACTTGAATAGTGATTTTTATGCGCCACCGGCAAGGGTACCAATCTGGTAATACTGTCATCGGCCACGACACAACTTCACATGCCTCAACAGGTCTTCACATGTGCAGTTTATTGCACAATGATTGAAGGACACTCTTAAATGAGCTGGTTATGCTGCACTGGCATAGGCCATGGTTACAGTCTCATTTGGCTTGCTGGGTCTTCTCAAGCACAGCATATTTCCAAAGGTCTCGGTCACTTGTCATTACCTCAGTGAGGCCCAACTTCTGAAGGTCGTACTTCACCACCTCATCCCAGGTCTTCCTGGGTCTACCTCTTCCACAGGTTCCCTCTACTGCTAAGGCATGATACTTTTTCACACAGCTGTCCTCATCCATATGCAACACATGACCATACCAGCGCAGTCGTCTCTCTTGCACACCACATCTGATGCTTCTTATGTCCAACTTTTCTCTCAGGGTGCTTACACTGTCATGTATGCACTGATATTACATATCCAGCGGGGCATACTATCTTCACTTCTTGCAAGCTTACACATATCCTCAGTAGTCATGGCCCATATTTCACTGCCGTGTAGCATGGCAGTTTGCACATATGTCATACAACCTACCTTTAACTCTGAGCGAGAGGCCCTTTGTTACCAGCTGATGTAGGAGCTCTCTGAACTTTGCCCAGGCTATTCTTATTCTAGCAGCTACACTTTCAGAGCATCCATCCCTGCTACTGACCTAGTCCACCTAGGTAACAGAAGTTATCAACTACTTGTAGTTTTTCCTCCTGGAATCTGAAAGAAGTTGTTTTCAGCACATTTTCAGTGTTTATTGCCCCTGAGCATTTGCCACACACGAAAACTCTCTTCCCAGTTAGCCTTCCTTTGATATTGCTGCACCTCTTATGTGTCCATAGTTTACACCAGGTATATCTTATGGAGTTTCTACCTACACCTTTTCTACTGATTGAGCAGGGCCATCGACCTGAAAGGATTTGTGGTTTGTCTGCCTTCCTACTTATTAAGACTCTGGTTTTTGCTAGATTTACTCTAAGGCCCTTCGATTCTAGACCTTGCTTCCACACCTGAAAGTTCTCTAGTTCATATAGTGACTCAGGTATTAGAGCAAGGTCATCAGCATAGAGAGGCTCCCAGGGACATCCTGTCTTGAATTCCTCTGTTATTGCCTGGAGGAGTATAATGAATAAGAGAGGACTGATCCTTGGTGGACCCCTACTCGGAATTCTTCACTGTACTCATTGCCGATCCTCACCTTACTGACAGCATCCCTGTACGTGGTTTGTACAGCTCTCACTAACCACTCATCTATCCCTAGTTTCCACATTATAAATACATACACACATGTATGTGTGCATATATGTATATATGTGTGTGTGTGTATGTATGTTCGTGTGTGCATATATAGATGTATGCATGTGAGTGTGTGTGTGTGTGTGTGTGTGTGTATATATATATATATATATATATACACACACTCACATATATATGCATGTGTATGTATGTGTGTGTGTGTGTGTGTGTATATATATATATATATATATATATATATATATATATATATATATACACACACTCACATATATATGCATGTGTATGTATGTGTGTGTGTGTGTGTGTGTATATATATATACACACACACACACACACACATGCATACATATAGTGATTCATTATCTTCATTGTTGAAGTCTCCAATTTTTTTTTTTATGCATGCATATGTTCACTGGGTCTTCACTATGGCGCATTGCCATCATTTTCTATGCTCCAATGTACTTAGTGCTGACCATCACTGCTTCTTTGCCTTCTTTTTTCTGTACTAAGAGTACTTTCCATAGAGGAAGAGCAATTTTACACATGACAAATGTTCTTTATTTGTACCACACAGCCATAGCAGCAAATTTAATGTTTTTAATGGTCAAATTTGTTGGTTTACTTCCACTTTACTTTTTATTTTTCAATTTTTGATAAGTGTGTGCAGATGCATGTCAATGCTTAAGCAGCAAAATGTGTGTGCATGCAACTATGTACATTTGTGTATGTCAGCATATATTCGTATAAGTTTATTTTATTTAGTGAGTAGTTTTTTGATTAAGCTCAATCACTTTTTATTTATTTATTTATTTATGTGTTTCAGACAAGTGGCTGCAGTCATGCTGGTGCACCACCATGCACCACTTTGATAAACAAATGATGATATTCACATGCATTTTTCTTTGACTAGAATTGTTACATGTAAGCAAAATTAATAACTAAAGATAGTAGCTTTCTGAAACTGTTGAGAATAAATTAGAGAATAATAAATTAGTTACAAGTTGTCAAGACATGTTATTCTGATAAATTATTAATAAGCAAATGCACAGAGAATACCTCTCAGATAGTTTGGTCTAGAACATTTGATTCAAACATGTGTTTCAGCCACATTAAATTAGGAATTTAATAAAAGTGTCATAAGAATTCATCGTCCTTCCAATTTCTTTCTTACCTATATACATTTTCTTGTGTTCATCTGGAAAACAAGTAAATAAGCACCATTCTGTAATTGAGTACTGGAACAGTTTAGCAATACTAAAATGAAAAATGTTTTGTCTGAACATTGAGGTAAAGAGATTAGTGTAATATCTTAGGGTGGGAGATAAGGAGAAAGAACAAGGAAAGAAAAATTAAATGCTGTGAGTGTGTTAGAACTGACATGTTTCTAAAACAGAATCTGCTCTAGTACTTATAGACAGACAAGAGCGGACCCTGAGCGACTTAATCAATTCATCAAATAATGTTAGATGATAAGAATCCGTTATATAGCCTCTTCTTTGATATCATCATCATCATCATCATCATCATTTAACGTCTGCCTTCCATCCTGGCATGGGCTGGACAGTTTGACAGGAGCTGACCAGGCAAGAGCCTGCACCAGATTTGTGTGTCTGTTTTGGCATAGTTTTTACAGATGGATGCCCTTCCTAACACTAGCCACCCATTATCATATGTGTGACAGATGCACATCTTTCAACTCATGTATACACTTTGTAAAGCATATTTACACTTCATAAAAAATAAGCAACTGTTTAAGATAGGAAGTATTTAATCAGTTGTATTGTTTAAAGGTGGTTTTTATTGTTGCTTAACCAAGTCAACTCTGACTAAGTAACCCTAACATCAAAGTTATTACAGACATGACTATCTCAGCTTTTTCCTGTGTACAGAGAACCTAGAACCACATTATCCAGCATGTTCCTCTTTGAAGATGATAGGATGTACATAATATGAGGAAGATTTGGCTGCTGTTTCTAGCAAGATGAGTGACCATGTAGGCGTCTCTTTGTTGACTTGTAATGCTGATCATTATGGAAGATCATCAGAAATTCCATTACTCTTTTACTTGTTTCAGTCATTTGATTGCAGCCATGCTGGAGTACTGTTTTTAGTCGAGCAAATCAACCCCAGGACTTATTCTATAGGTCTCTTTTGCCAAACCACTAAGTTATGGAGATGTAAACACACCAGCATCTGTTGTCAAGTGATGTTGGGGGGACAAACACAGACATACAAACACACACACACACACACACACACACACACACACACACACACATATATATATATATATATATATATATATATATATATATATATATATATATATACGACAGGCTTCTTTCAGTTTCCGTCTACCAAATCTACTCACATGGTTTTGGTCGGACCGAGGCCATAGTAGAAGACACTTGCCCAAGTTGCCAAGCAGTGGGACTGAACCCAGAACCATGTGGTTGGTAAGCAAGCTACATACCACACAGCCACTCCTGCGTCTATTGTCTAACATTTTTAAAGAGTGTTAAGGCTTTAGCTGTGTAGTACATTCATGGATAGAGAAAGCACAGCTCTGTATATATCCTAAATATCAGCAGTGTTTGTACTTTACTGTTTACTGTTTTTGAATGTCCTTTTGCCAAATGCTTGCAAGCTCTCTAATCATAGCAGTTGTGCATACCCTAGTTGAAACTGTCAAATTTGTGTATGAATGAAAGAGAAGAGCATGGGGGTGTCAACCACATAACAGTATCAGCTTGTTTGTGTGCATATGCATGTGTATGTATGTTTGTGTGTGTGTGTGTGTGTTCAGAAGATATATTTAAATGTTAATTAGTGTAAGGAGTCCTTATGACATTACAAATCATAATCATAAATACTAGTTTGAATGCAAGAATACATAATGTTCATATTGACCTTTTATACATCCTTTACATCTTAATGAACATTTAGTAATGAATTAGGAATATGAAGATTAAGAAATAGAATGCAAGTTATTGAAGCACTCTTTTATTAGAGATTCTACTTTGATTGATTTTGATGTTAACTCTTCATCTCCTGTGTGACTGCATGGTTTCTATGTTAATAATTCTTGCCTTAATTTCTTTGTTATATATATAGAAGTTGCTTTTGTTGATACATTCAGTGTCTTAGAACCAGGTTCCTGCATAAATCATGGAACGTCAGATTCTAGATATACTCTTTTCTCTTTTATTTGTTTCAGTCATTTGACTGTGGCCATGCTGGAACACTGCTTTTAGTCGAGCAAATCGAGCAATGGAAGTTACATAAACAACAAGCAAGATATGAGCCATGCTTGTCATGTTTCATAGTATTCTTTCTAGTATAAGCACAAGGCCTGAAATTTTGAAGGACAGGGCTAGTCAATTACATTAACTCCATTGCTTGCTCAATTGGTCTTTAATTTATCAACCTTGAAATGATAACGGGCAAAGTCAACCTCAGCAGAATTTGAACTCAGAACATAAAAACAAACGAAATACAGCTAAACATTTTGCCCAATGTGCAAAGATTTCTGCCAGCTTACCACCTTGAAAAGTATTGTAATGTCATGCTTCTTAAGCGACTAACATGTAAAATAAAGTGTTAAATATAATGCACTGTGAGTTAGGCCCAGTTCTTGCATGGTGCAATAATTATTGATATTGGAGAGACTATTATAGCGACTATTTCTTATGTAACATAAAGACATTTATTTAACAAAATCTAAGCGTAGCTTAGATTTTTTGTTATGAGAGAAGAAACACTTGCTCTTAGAGAAGGAGATTAGAACTAGATCTAAAGAAGCTGTGTATCTCGGGAATGGTTTGTGAAAATTGAAAGGCCTTAGCAGTACTTATTTGAGAGAGCTACAAATATATTGCTATGATTCCATGAGATGTACAAAATATTTGTATATAATCTCAGAATGTTAGAACAGGATTGTCAGTAGAAGATTTTCAAAATGATTGATACATCATCAAGGATATTTGCTTATGTAATGTCGAGTATGACTGAAATATTTGTAACATTTAGTTGCAACATCTACTATTAAAGAAGCATTTATTAGGATGTAGCATCCCATTTATGCTAAGAATATTATGGAAGCATCTCATCAGAGTTTATCTTCAGTCATTATTTGCCCTCTACAAACTACAAGATTGAATGGGAAGCTTAGGCTTAGTTTGACATGAATGGGATTCAATACATCATATACAGAGATATAGAACATTACCAATTGTTCCACTCATGACAAACTAGGCATATACTGCCCATAAAAGCTAGAAATTTGAAGTTTCTGAACATAAATGAAAATAAAATTTGCCAAAATGTATTGAAAATATTCTTAGTGTAGTTGAGACACCCCATATCCAGAAAAGAGTTTTATCAAATAAAAACCTTTGTTTAGAATCCAGCTTAAAAATCTATTACAGTAACAGCATCTACCATACTGTAATAATACGTAGTTCATTGAGAATTCGGTAGGAAAAGCTCTTAAGCTAGTGGTTAGCTTGATATAAGTAAATTATTGTGCTTTAGCATGATTGAACAAGTGTTGAGAGAAGTGTAGAAATATACACAGGTGTATATACTAAGCAACAAAAGGCTATATAGCTGTTCAAATGAAACAAAAACAAAGCAATTTTAAATATGTTAATGAGTTAATGATTATTGGATTGTGGTTTTGTGTGTGTACATATGTGTATGTATATATATATATCATGTGTACACATGTGTATTTGCATACGTATCCTTTTATATATTGCATACATATACATTTGTATGTGTGAGAGTGTGTGTAATTGTATGTGTTTGTAGACATGTTTGAGTATGTGGATATATCAGTATGTTGCATATTTTTACAAAAATACCAAGGCAAAATGTTTTAAAGTCAAAATGAATGGTAATACTTGATCACTATTCTGTAATTATTGTAACCACCACCTAATAATTATAGTCATTATTCTTGTACTGGTTTTAGCAATACTGATGTGACATTACTGAGGTACCATTATAAATTAGTGTAAAAATATTCTGCAAGAAATTTTCCTTTAAATAAAAACATATTTATTATCACAAATTCAATTTTCAGCCATATAAATCAATTTTCTAAAGAACAGTGTTGCCTCCAGACAAGACACATAACTCTGCTTGGCTCAAATACTATTCCTATTTCTTGATTGAAAGGTCAGTCTGTAAAAGTAATTGCCTCAGCAATATAAAGAAAATGCCCAAATTTCAAAAAAATATCCCAGACCAAACTAATATGGATAAATAGATGTAAATCATTAAAAAAAAGAAGGAATCAGAAAAAAAAAACAATTATTTAAAGTTTTATGTAATCACTTTGGAAGAAAATACATACTAAAAGTAATAACCTACTATGAAATCTTAGCTATAAATTTACCCAAAAAGTACAGCTCATTCTGTTTAGAACTAAATAATCTGGCAATCAATGGAAATAGACAGACACTCTGTAGCCACACAAATAAGAAGTGCTTCTATTTTAAAGAAGTTTGTTTTGAAATTGATGACAAGAAATAAACGTTTTCTTCATTTCTCTCCTGTTATGGAATAATATATAAAAAATTAATAATTAATAGGTTTTAGAGGCAAGAACTTTAACTACAATGATCTATCATTGGAGACTTATAAACACATTTAATATTATAGTTTGTTCTTATTATAAAATGATACTGCAATTCCAGTTATGGGGGTGGGAGTGGAGCAATTAGTCCATCATTTAAAAACATTGTTGCTGTATACGAGAGCAATGATGCTTTATTATTAAAAATAGCTACACTTAAAATAATCATAACACAGATGCACATATGTGCATGCACGCACACACACACACATAAGTAATGTATATGTGGTTTTATAATAAAATATATGCAGTGTACTAAATGAGAATACACCACAAGAAGAGGTAGTCAAAATGCTAGAAATAGCAACCAAATATCTTTCAGATCATACACTCTTTTATTATCTTAATGCAGGAAGAACATATTAGATAATGCTGTCCAAGAAACCCCCTGAAATAACAATATGGTCTTTGATGCAGTACCTTAGGTAGGTGTGCTTGACCACAGCTAATACCTATAATGTATACAAAATGAGCAGAAGAATATCATTAATATTCTAAGGAAGTTGATGTAATTCAAGAATGATGATATCATGTCTCACTTAACAGCTCTCCATTCTCAAGCAAACACACACATACATACACACGCACACACACACACACACACACACACATATCTGAGCTTGTATAATTGTGTATAGAAGAACATATTAATCAATGAAATTCCAACTAAGTCTGATTTTCATGTTTTATCATTTGCAATTTTTACAATTTTACAGTTTTACAATTTTACAGTATTGAAATAAACTAGTACTTTCACACATTACACAATCATCAGGTTTATGTAGTGACAGTCATGTCCCACAATTGACAACTGTGTATTTACCTGTGACAATTGTGAAACACAACTGTCATTATATAAACTTGGTGATTGTGTAATGCATTAAAGTACTAGGTTATTTCAATATTGTAAAATTGTAAAAATTGCAAATAATAAAACAGAAAATCAGACTAAGTTAGAATTTCATTGATTAATATATATATACATATTAGCAAATGTGTGTGAGTGTGTGTCATGTCAGCAAGTTTGTTCATTTCCAGTGTTTCTTGGAAAACATGTCCAGCTATAGGAAAATATTACCTTGATAGGAAAAAGGTGAGGTTTGACAACAGGAAGAGCATACAGACATAAAAAATTAGCCTCAACAAATTCTGTCTGGTCCATGCAAGCTTGGAAGAGTGAATGTTAAATGACAAAGATAATGATGCCTGTGTACAGTCTGGTGCTACATGAAAAGCACCAGTGCTGGAGCCACGTAAAAGACACTGGTGATGGCACCATATAAAAAGTGCTAGTGGTGGTGCCATATAAAAAGCACTGGTGTTGATGCCATGTGAAAAGCACTGGTGCATGTAAAGAGCACTGGTACTGATGCCACGTAAAAGCACTGGTGGTGGTTCCACATAAAAAGCATTTAGATGCTCTGTACAGTGCTTGGCATTAGGAAGGGCATCTGGGCATAGAAACCATACCAAAACTGACAATGGAGCCTGGTGTGACCCTGACCTTACCAGCTCCCATCAAACCATCCAACCCATGCTAGCAAGGAAAACTGGTCTTATATAATGATGATGATGATGATGATGATATCTACTACATATGTGGAAAATCGGTGTGTGTTTGTTTGTGGTGTTGTTAGCTAACTCCTCTTACATCGTTTTATTGATTTTGATGAAACTTGACATGTGAGTAGAACTCATGTCTGGATATCTCGTGACATACTTAGATTGTTGAAACAATCGATAATACGGCCCCTTGAAGGGACCTTTATATCTACCCCATATAACTACACCCAAAGGAAATAACCCATAGCACCTGTACAATTTTTTTAAACAATCAGAGGAAATAACCCATTTCATTGGTTATGTTTAATTTCTTTAAATATTGATTTTTGTGTGTCCTATTTCTAATTTTTGCAGACAGTATCACTTTTATACTTTATTTGACATGTGAGTAGAACTCGTGTCTGGAAACCTTGTGACATACTTAGATTGCTGAAAAAATTCTATAATAGGGTCCTTCCAATGTATCCTATCTACTACATGTTACTAATATTTTATTTAAACAACCCAAGGGAAATAACCCATCCCATCTGCAGATTTTAGCGAAGCGATCAATATTTGATACTCACGATCAGTTGACCTAATTCTGCATTTCACTACTCACAGTTTTGAACTGCTAAACATTATTACTGCACTTTCTTAATTTGAATCTTATACATTAAAGACTTCATTCATACATTTCTATACATACATACCTTTTTGAATGCCCATTACTCTGATAATTCTGCATTTTTACGGTTATACTTTTTC